>NC_134057.1:300000-421921 GCF_965140245.1 Athene noctua | reverse complement strand
CTTCTGCATCATCCGTTCAGCAGTTTTTTCACTGGGCCGGCTCAAAGAATTTTTGGGAAGCTTCAGTGTGACGCTTGTTGAATCCTCAAGTAAAACACATTTCCATTAAAAGGAAGCAGAAACAACGCAGGTATGAAAAGAGTATGAAAAGCTCAGCAGAAAAAAACCCCAACAAAACCCAACAATAACTCCAAGCATACGTTTAAGGTATTTTTAAACTCTATAAATATCACACCTGCAATTCATCTTCTCTTTTCGACGATGTAAATGGCCTAACATGCAGGCAAACTTGTATGTGTCCCTTAGGCTCCAAACTGCTCCTCTTAAATCAAAAAAAAAAAAAGGAAGTTAGAAATTTGACTAGATTCTTTATTAGATAGCTAGCATGTGAAGGCAGTTTTATTTTCACCAGGCTATTCTGAACAGACTTATTTGATGACAAGGGAAGCAAAAGTAATTTACTACATCAGTTTTCACAAGTGCCTAGGCCCCTGCAGAAGGTTGCTGTGATAACTTAAGAGTTATCTCACAGCGTGTGTATATATACACACACACACATTAAGGCAATTAGAGATCAAGAATGAAACCCACAAAAACTTTCTGTGATTAAGCTGCTCCAAGCTGGCAATTAGCCTCACTCACAGAAGGACCAATGCACGCAATGAAGTGTCACTGCAGTGCCACACAACTCTGTCTAATCCTATCTATCTCCTCCAACCCAAAACCATACTAAAGATGCTTTTCATCTCCTCTGTAAAAGTCTTATTGATGAAAAGACTAAGCTTATTAAAAATATCCAAACAATGCAAACATTAAAGCTTTCTTACCTGGCTGGTGTTCAGGCTCGAATAAACCAAAGACAAATGAGGAGAGATCTGATTTAAGATCTTCTGCACTTCCTGGTGCTGTTCTTCCAAGTGGCTCAACAGTAGCAATATAGGATGGTCTGAAAAAGTCCTCCCTATCCAAATTCGGTTCCATCCTGTGAGATAAAATAAAAACCTTTCTTTGCTTTCTGATCGCGTAACATAAAGCTTCTGAAGTCTCTTATATAAGACAAGTCAATCTGAAGCCGATAGCTGCAGTTTCTTTAAGAAGAAAGCTTTCTTCATCCTATTCAAAATTAAGGAGAAATCTTTCTTCATCCTATTCCAAATTTACAGAGCAAGTTCCTGATAGCTGGGGAAAGGGTCTGCAGTGGGGTTCACATCACGATGAAACAAGACCAGCCACTCTTCCTCCAGTGCAAAGCGACTGCTTACCAAGGAAGAAGCTTCGCACACAGACCACAACCTTGCTAAAACCCATGTCTGACAAGGAAGATATAATTTTAAAAAAACCCCAAACCACCAAACAATCATACTGTTCTGCATCCCTTTCTCCATCATCCCATTATAGTGGCCATTTAGAATAAAAGTTCATTGCAAGAGTAACCCAAACTTCTTGGTTATCTCTGCAGGACCTGGTAAGTAATTGTTATTATAACACGATGTAGCTTAATACACGACAGAGTTCACGAAGATTCTGAAGGCTAGCAGGTAGTTTTAGGTATGAAGGGAACACTAGAAAAGTAGAAAACCTCATGCCAGAGCGCAAGTTGAAGAACTGCTTTTTATTTTTTCAGTCGTTTTACACATCAGCAATTCATTTATTAATCCAAAATTTAACGATTTTTGTTCATCTCAGAATCTGGGCAGCGAGAATTTGCTAAAGATAATGAAAGTAAACTGATCCAGTGTTGAAAGTAAACAGGTAGATTACAAAATACTCTTTCAAAAGTGCATTTTATTTCAAAATACGAGTATATAATTATTCTTCAATTACTCCTGTTATTTAAGAATCTGCGCATGCTCCAGGAAAAACCAAGGTGAGGAGGACTGTGAGCCTTCCTCCCAAAGCCCCCCGGGGCCCCCCCAGGAGGCGATGGGCAGGGGCAGAGAGACAGAAACTGCTGACACCAGCCTCCAGAACCCGCACGTGTCCGTTTGTGTTCTGTAGCCCAGCGGATATGGATCTCCGCACTCGGGGAGGGTGGGTGAAATGTGCGGGGGGTGCAGGCTGTGGGGAGAGATCCCCTTGCGCCCCGGCCGCAGTAAAACCTCCCCGCGGGGGGACTCGGGGCCAGTTGCAGAGGCTGTCTCCGCACGCAGCAGCACACGCAGCCCGCAGCGCTGCCAGCAGCACAGGCCTTGGGAAGGCTCCACACCTCACAGCTGGCAGCTGATACAAGCCGTAACGCACCAGTGCTGACTTTTAACGAAATGCAAAGGAGAAATGTTCCCTCCTGGCGGGGCCCCGCAGCGCTCCCCGCTCTCACGGACGCTGCCGCGCGGCCCCGCCATGGCCCCGGCCGCGACCCGCCACCTGCAGCCCCGCAGCAGCCCCGGGAACTTTTCACACAGACAGACAGACAGACAGACACCCCACACCCCCCAAGCCTTACCGCCATAACGCCGGGAGCAACCGCGGCCGCAGCGAGCAGAGGCGGGGGAAGAGGCCTCGGCACCGCCGCCACGCAGAGCCCCAGCGCCGCCGCCAGCCCCGCCGCCGCCAGGCCGCAGCCGCCGCCTCCTGCCCGCCACCCCCCGGGCCCCCGCACCGGGTGGGGACGGGACACGCGCGGGCACGGACAGACGCGGGGACGCGCCGCACCCGCCGCGACACGCGTGTGCACCCGCGCGGGCACCGGCCCGGAGACAGGCGGGACCCGCGGGACGGCGGGGACACAGCGCGGAGAGACGCGGACAGACACGGACACACGCCCGGCCGCACCGTGCCGGACGGACAGACAGACAGACGGACGGACGGACGGACAGACTGACGGACCGACGGACGGGCCGGGGCGGCGCCGCTCCGGACGGATCATCCCCCCGCGCCGGGCGGAAACACCGACACCCCCCCGATGGGGGCGGCGGCGCCGCGTGTTCCCGGCCCGTCCCCGTCCGCCGCCGGCGGGCACCGAGCGGAGCCGGCGCTGGAGGAGCCCGGGCGGGTAAGGCGGCCGGGCCGGGCGGGGGGCAGTGAGTCTCTTGGCACAGAGAGAAGCTGCGGTTCGCTTTATTCCCTGGCTGCGCACCCGTACAGTGCGTGTGACTGGGGGTGTCCTCCCCCCTCTGCTGCCCAGCTGCGGTTTCTGTCCAGCACATACTGACCGGGGGGGGTTAGACTCTGGGGGGCGGGGGGGTGACGGGGGGTAAACAGCCTCTGCAACTGGCCCCGAGTCCCCCCGCGGGGAGGTTTTACTGCGGCCGGGGCGCAAGGGGATCTCTCCCCACAGCCTGCACCCCCCGCACATTTCACCCACCCTCCCCGAGTGCGGAGATCCATATCCGCTGGGCTACAGAACACAAACGGACACGTGCGGGTTCTGGAGGCTGGTGTCAGCAGTTTCTGTCTCTCTGCCCCTGCCCATCGCCTCCTGGGGGGGCCCCGGGGGGCTTTGGGAGGAAGGCTCACAGTCCTCCTCACCTTGGTTTTTCCTGGAGCATGCGCAGATTCTTAAATAACAGGAGTAATTGAAGAATAATTATATACTCGTATTTTGAAATAAAATGCACTTTTGAAAGAGTATTTTGTAATCTACCTGTTTACTTTCAACACTGGATCAGTTTACTTTCATTATCTTTAGCAAATTCTCGCTGCCCAGATTCTGAGATGAACAAAAATCGTTAAATTTTGGATTAATAAATGAATTGCTGATGTGTAAAACGACTGAAAAAATAAAAAGCAGTTCTTCAACTTGCGCTCTGGCATGAGGTTTTCTACTTTTCTAGTGTTCCCTTCATACCTAAAACTACCTGCTAGCCTTCAGAATCTTCGTGAACTCTGTCGTGTATTAAGCTACATCGTGTTATAATAACAATTACTTACCAGGTCCTGCAGAGATAACCAAGAAGTTTGGGTTACTCTTGCAATGAACTTTTATTCTAAATGGCCACTATAATGGGATGATGGAGAAAGGGATGCAGAACAGTATGATTGTTTGGTGGTTTGGGGTTTTTTTAAAATTATATCTTCCTTGTCAGACATGGGTTTTAGCAAGGTTGTGGTCTGTGTGCGAAGCTTCTTCCTTGGTAAGCAGTCGCTTTGCACTGGAGGAAGAGTGGCTGGTCTTGTTTCATCGTGATGTGAACCCCACTGCAGACCCTTTCCCCAGCTATCAGGAACTTGCTCTGTAAATTTGGAATAGGATGAAGAAAGATTTCTCCTTAATTTTGAATAGGATGAAGAAAGCTTTCTTCTTAAAGAAACTGCAGCTATCGGCTTCAGATTGACTTGTCTTATATAAGAGACTTCAGAAGCTTTATGTTACGCGATCAGAAAGCAAAGAAAGGTTTTTATTTTATCTCACAGGATGGAACCGAATTTGGATAGGGAGGACTTTTTCAGACCATCCTATATTGCTACTGTTGAGCCACTTGGAAGAACAGCACCAGGAAGTGCAGAAGATCTTAAATCAGATCTCTCCTCATTTGTCTTTGGTTTATTCGAGCCTGAACACCAGCCAGGTAAGAAAGCTTTAATGTTTGCATTGTTTGGATATTTTTAATAAGCTTAGTCTTTTCATCAATAAGACTTTTACAGAGGAGATGAAAAGCATCTTTAGTATGGTTTTGGGTTGGAGGAGATAGATAGGATTAGACAGAGTTGTGTGGCACTGCAGTGACACTTCATTGCGTGCATTGGTCCTTCTGTGAGTGAGGCTAATTGCCAGCTTGGAGCAGCTTAATCACAGAAAGTTTTTGTGGGTTTCATTCTTGATCTCTAATTGCCTTAATGTGTGTGTGTGTATATATACACACGCTGTGAGATAACTCTTAAGTTATCACAGCAACCTTCTGCAGGGGCCTAGGCACTTGTGAAAACTGATGTAGTAAATTACTTTTGCTTCCCTTGTCATCAAATAAGTCTGTTCAGAATAGCCTGGTGAAAATAAAACTGCCTTCACATGCTAGCTATCTAATAAAGAATCTAGTCAAATTTCTAACTTCCTTTTTTTTTTTTTGATTTAAGAGGAGCAGTTTGGAGCCTAAGGGACACATACAAGTTTGCCTGCATGTTAGGCCATTTACATCGTCGAAAAGAGAAGATGAATTGCAGGTGTGATATTTATAGAGTTTAAAAATACCTTAAACGTATGCTTGGAGTTATTGTTGGGTTTTGTTGGGGTTTTTTTCTGCTGAGCTTTTCATACTCTTTTCATACCTGCGTTGTTTCTGCTTCCTTTTAATGGAAATGTGTTTTACTTGAGGATTCAACAAGCGTCACACTGAAGCTTCCCAAAAATTCTTTGAGCCGGCCCAGTGAAAAAACTGCTGAACGGATGATGCAGAAGTTCACTTTTTCACGAGTAAATGAATTGTCTTTAAAATAGTTTTTTTTTTTTTCCTGGAAAAATTGTTTAACATATTATTTAATAGCAAGCAAACTAGATTTTTAAACTGTCAACAACTGTCTTTAACATAAACATGAAGAATTGAAAGGATTCTTTAAAAGTCTCTAATGATTGCTGAAAAATAAAGATATTTCTTGGTAATGCCCAGGTGTTTGGACCTGAAACAACTCCAGAAGAATTCTTTGAAAGTACCATGAAGCAACCGGTGCAAGATTTCCTAGATGGATATAATCATCTTATTTTTGCATATGGCATTAGAAATGCTGGGAAAACCTGCACATTCCAAGGTATAAGTAGAAATGCATTCTTGAATGAAGTTCCTTTTTTTTTTTTTTTTTTTTGAGAGGGTTACTTCTAGCAGAAATATTATAACTCTTTCCTTTATGTAAATTGTAGGCCCTATACATTGGCTTCTCTTGAATAATAATAAATAACCTTTGAAAGTCTCCTTCCATAACCAATATCACTGAACTGCCAAGTGACACTCACTGCCAGAGGTTACATAAACACACGGTGGTATTGCTTTGTAAGGCTGTCATAATTTCAGCCAGGTGTGTGTGACTTCTTTTTTTCCTCCAAGTATCTAGCGGGAGGAGGGGGGAATTAAGAAAATGTGTTCTATGTATCAGAATGTGAAAAGTGTTAAGTTCAGACTAATATTTTGGGGTTTTTTATCGTTATTATAAAGGTCATATACATCTTATATGCCTTGTCTTCAAGTAAGGAATAGTATTTGAGTCTGTTTCAGTTATTCCAGGCAGAGCATAAATATTTTGAAACATTTGAATACTTCCAAGTATTTCTGTCTTGTCTCAAGTTTCTGAGTTTATCAGTACTATCCTAGGAGACCTTGTCTCCTCATGTACTGTTTCTGTACTGTTAAAGCTCAATATCCTTTCTGGTCAGAAGATGTCATTCTTTAATTATTTTTGGAAGCGTTCTAACAAATAAGGTGATTTGATATAGGTGAAACAGTTTCTCCTATAATGAAATGGCAGTTCTAGAGGCTATAATGCTTCTTTTATACACAGAAGTAGAAGGACAATGAGCCTTGTGCCATGTGAACTTGATCTTTACTGAAGTGACATTGTCTTCTACGGGATCTTCTGTTGGGTAGATTATAACTAAAGACCACTGCCAGTATTTTCAGTTAGCATTAACGTGGGGCAGTAATGGAATGCTCTGTCCTAATAAATAATAGGTAAATAACAAACCCCCAAATTCCTAAAGTGTACAGTCCCCCACGCTTGACTAGTTTGGGCTGTATTGTGTGGGTTCTCAAGAATTTTTCATTCATGTCTTTTCAGACGCTGGAGACTTTTTCATGGTATTATATTTTTCTAGGACTTAACTATCAATTTGTGATAAGAACTGTCAGGGCAGAACGTTGCCTACAGGGTGCTGTGATTTCCTCTGCTGTTATTCCCAGTATTGTCAGTACAGCCTTTCCTCTCTGGCATTCCGTGGCAGTCTGTGTTCGGTCCATGGCAAGGGACATCAGGGGAGGATGCAACAGTTTTTTAGGGCTTTTCATTGTTTGCCAGTGTCTGTTACTTTGCTCGTGTTAGATTGAATTACAAGTGGCTTTAAAAGAAACAAAAAATTATGAGTAGATGAGGAGAAACAAAGGTAATCCAGCAGTACTTTAACTTAATATGTTATTTGGTTCCTAGGTTGGTGTTTGAGTGCAACTAGGTTTGACAGGGGTCCTGACTTGGGCAGCACAGCTAGTGCTGTGACTGCTGAAAGCCCATCTGCCTCAGGAGCAGTAGGAATTATTGAGGCTGGAAGATAATGCTGTCAGTCTGAGACCGGGTAGCTGCTTCTCTTCCATTCTGCCCTCTTTCCTCTCCTCTCTGGCTTAGAAATCAAAGTGAAGTGAACCATTTTTAAACTTGCATTTGGATTCAGAAAGATCAAGTGTGCACTGAGGCTTTTATTTGACTGCTTTTTGCCTTTCAGGTGCAAAAGTAGGATGCTTTGGTAGGAAAGGGTCTGGGACAGGGAAAGGAGTGAGTCTTCATAAGGCTTCTAGAACTTTTTTGGTAGGGTCTGTAGAATTATTGCAGGACTGCAGCTGAGAGGGGAGTCATCAGTTGTATTTCCAGGTTACTTCCTTGAGAGAGAGAGTGAAGGCAGCCTGTGAAATGCAACTGGAAAACTGCAAATCTCCATTGAATGTGTGTGATTGTGGTTGGTTTGGTTTTGTTTTTTTCCTTAAGGTTAAGCTTATGCAGAACACCCCATCAGTTTTTGTTTTAAGTTCTGCTCTTACCGTCTAAGGGGTAGAGCATGAGCTGTGGCTGAAAGCCAAATACCTTTTGAAACACTCTTAATGACATTTCGGTTACCCTGAGAATACAGAAACCCACTGCTTCGTGCTGTAAGTGGCCTCCAGATTTCTTGTGTATGCCTTGAGATTGGAACTGCTTATCTTCCTGTCTATGTTCATTTGTATACCTTGTTCACGGTAATAATGAAGGTCTTTCTTTGGTGTCTTGCTTTCAGGGACAGAAGATGAGGTCGGGATTCTGCCAAGGACTCTGGATCTGTTGTTTAAAAGTGTTCAAGAGAAGCTATACACAGCAATGGATTTCAAACCCCATCGGTGTAGAGATTTTATAAGGCTGACTAGAGACCAAGTGAGAGAAGAAACCACTGTTCAAGATTCACTACTTCACCGAACAAAAGAGGTAGAGGAGCACTTCTTTCTGTACTGATGAGTACACGCATGGTTAGAGAGCTCGGTGCTGTTCATTTTCCAATGGCAAGCAATTCTCTCTATTTAAGGATGGATGTGTCTTTGCTGTCAGGTAGCTGTTCAGATTAGCAGCAAAGTGAGCAGTATTGCTGCTGAACCCTGTTCTGTGGATTTCTGCCTTGTGGCTGAATACTTGGTAGAATGCAAACACTGAGCTTTTTCCTATAGCTTGGTCATCTGATAATTTATCCTCTGGGATTACTGGTGCTTAATAAGGATGGAATGCAAATAGTCTCACCGTCTGTGGGGATGCTGGTAGGTCTGCTCCTTTAAACAATTTACTCTCTTTCAGGATATTTGAAAGAAATTAATGATTTTGAGGTTGTTCCCCTCTTCCAGTCTGTGCAAATAACCTCAAAGGAAGCAAAAGGTTTTTTTGAACAGCAGAGCTATAAAGCTGTTGGACTTCTAAAGATTTGAATGCAAACAGGTTTCTGCTGGACTTTTCTTAATCAGATGGCTGTTGAGTAGTCCAGAAATACACTTCAGTGCCTGGAATTCTAAAGCTGCTGAGTCCAATTACAGTTACGGGGATTGTATTTTATATAAGCCTATCTTTTTCCTGGTGTCTAATTCTGAAATGAATGTAAGTCTGCCGAGGACTCTGGATATGTCGTGTAAAAGTATTCACGTAGGAATACGAGGAGTTGGAACTAGAAAGGGATTGCAGTGCATTTTTTGTTTTTAGTGAAAAGAATTAAGTATCTCCCTAGTGGTATTTTGGGTTATCATACAGCGTTGTGGCTGGTGTGGGATGGAATGTATCTCCTACCTTGATTTTTCTCCGAGTTAGTTAACTAGGATTCTCCAGTGTGGAAGGCAGGTGGCAGCAGAATTCTTCAAGACTTCACCTCAAAAGCACAGGCATATGTTATATCGAGCTCTAGCAGTCTTTAAGGGCTTCAGATAAAACAGTCGTGTGTGTGTGTCCCCTGTAGTTTTGCCACTAAATTGAGAAGCTGAAGTATTGTTCTTGCAACAACAGTTTTCAAAGTTTGCACCTCCTTCAGCAGAGAGGTTTGGGTGGGTGTTTTCTATGTGTAAAGCTTAAACCTGAAAGTTTTGATTCCATATGTATTGAACTATTTCAGGAATCACTTCATGGAATCCCAGCTTTATATGACATATGCTCTTGACAAAACATTAAAAAAGCCCAACCCAAAACGTTTTTTAATCCCTGTTTCTTCTCTTAAGCATACTGGTTTTGGTAGACAAGTGGCACGTCTTTGCAGTTTTGTGCCTAAAAAACCCAAACAACCGAAACCAAGAGTGGGAATGGAGTGTGTGTGTATTAACCCCTATCTGTAGGGATTTGTTTTACCTTTTTTTTTTTTTAAAGACTTCAGCAGAAGGAAGTTTTCCTTTTCTTTCTAAAACCTAGGCTTTATTTCAACTGTGATACAGCCTGTATCACGTAGTAGTAAGTTGCTCACTTCATTTCTTAAGTGAACAAGTGTTCTGCATTTACCTCTGGTTCTGAGCGTTGACCTAGGAAGCCGTAAGACACGGAATCCTGAATTAGCAAAGTAACAATAACAAAAAATTTCCAGACTCTCTACATTCACCAGGTTAAGAATAACGTGTAAACGACAAGCAGACTCCCACAAATCATCCTGTTAAATCACCCTGTTACTCTGTGGGGTCCCACCCCTCTATTTTTCTGTGGTGAGTTTCCCTCTGGCTCAGGGAGCTGAAATGATCTGTACTGTGACAGGGCCTGAGGTAAGGGGGGGTCAGGAGCGAGTGTTAAGGTAAGAACAGCCCTCTCAGTAGGAGTGTGCAGGTGCGCTGAACTAGGCATGATGTGTAGTCAGGATCTTTGTACTGGCATATTGCAACGACGCTGTAGTACTGTCCAGGGGAGCTGTTACACAAGTGACTGGTGATGTACTGCCAGTGATGAACCTTAAAGTCTCTGTTCTGTTTTGCAGGTAGACTATCGAGATGGCACGAACTGCAAAGCACCAGTTGGTTGTAAGGGTATGTTTATATTAAAGAATTGCAATTAAAACAGGCAAAGAAGCTTTCCTAAGGTCAACAACTGACTTCTGGCCTGTAATAAAATGACTGCTTGACATTTTTATATGCCCGTGAATTGGGTAGTGAGTAAGTTATCTGGCCAGAAAACACAAAGATAAAATGGTTAGAAGTATACCTGAACAGGCATTAAATGAGATGAAGCTATGGCAAGGACAAATAGTACTACTTATGCTGTGGTCTCCAGTGGTATCCTGACCCTGTATGTAATCAGAGAAACCTCATTCTGGCATTTAAAAACTACCCAAATACTAGGTTTGCTTTAAAATGTTAGAATGTCATGTACTCGTCAGTTTGATTCTCTGTCTTCTAAAGGCATTGAAGAGACTTGAATAATTCTAACAAAGCTGCATGTCTTTGAGAGAATTTGCAAGTGGGAAAGGAAGTGGTAGCTGGCAAATCTGTAGGGTAAGCATGTGACTTCCAGATATTGAAGAAAGGGGAGAAAAATTCCAAGGGATTTTTGTCCAGGGTAAGTGCTTTTTAAAAGGCTGCTGTAATACCATTTTTCACTTACTGATTTTTTTAATGAAGTTCATTTTACAAGGTCTACACTGACTTGTAATATTTTGTACTTGGCAAATTTGGAAGAACTCTTAAAAGGCTCAGAACAATCTAGCACAACTGTGAAAAATCATGTGAAGTTTTCTCTTTGGGTTTCATTTTGTGAGATTTACAATGAATATTTTTATGATCTATTGATTCCTGCATCAAGTGACAAGAAAAAAAAAAAAAAACGCTACACCTTGCTCAAGACATCAAGGGCTGTTCTTATGTAAAAGGTGATTAGAATACATTGCAAATTGCCAAATATGTAATGTGAAAAGTCAGTCTTCCTGTAATAATGTTTCTTTCTAGATGAGAAAACTCTGAACTGTATTCACTGTGGCACTAGAAATGTCTGCTTGAGTATGAAAGGCAACAACCTGCATACACAGAAGTGTCTGTGCCTTGAATAGTGTTTTCTCTCTATTCTTAACTGTAACTCTTAAAAGCCTGCATGCACTCCACTGCCTTGATATTTCTCTGAAATGGGAGAAATATTGAGAACAATTGACAAATTTCTTAGGGTTTTGTTTTTTTCCATTTTCTTAAAAAAAGAAAAGACTCCAGATTCTTACGTATAGTTGTGATTGGCTCAACAGATCTATTTTTTTAGTATTTTCTCTAGAGATACACTTCAGAGAATATGTGAGAAAGTTCAGTCTGACTGCAAATGACATTTTACAGTACTCTAATCAAGCCTGTGATGTAATTTGTTGTGGGTTGGGGGAGGCAGGGAGTTAGCAGAACTCTTACCAGTGCAGTGTTTGTTTCTGGCCATGGAAAAAACAGCTTCCAAATCCTGTTTGATTTGTTACAGGTTCTTTGGACAATCAAGACACCAGTTCTAGGTTAAAGGCTTTTTTGTAGGTGTTTGGACTGCTACTTTTCTCTTTCATATGCCAAACTATAGATTCAAAAAGCTGAATCAGAGGATAAACCCAATTCATTTCTTCAAAGACTAGAAACTGTGTCAAGTAGGAAATAGTCTGCTTTGAGCTACGCTTCAGCATAATCTCTTTGTATAACATTTGGAAGTATAAGACTGTTCCTGATGTTACTGAGGAAAACCAGCTAATGATTTTCTTATTTTTCTTGGTCACAGCTGGTATTTTTGCTAGTACAATTTTAGTGACCTCTAGTTTAACGGAAGCCATAATGTTCCTATTAGAAGTTCCATTAGTAGGGTTGTACTCGAGCCCATACCAAGATGACATACAGTCATCATACTGCAGACAGAATTCTTCACTGATTTTTTTTTTTTTTTTTTTTAACTTGATGGCCCTGAAAGATGTTCAGGTGATTTCCCCCCCTGCCCAATCAGAGAAGCTGTCCAGGTAGAATTCTCCCTTGATGAGTATGAACATGGGGCTTTCATGCTCATATTAGACCCTGTGCTTTGGCTTTTCAGAGCACGGGCTAAGCTTGCTCACTTAATTTGGATGGAGCATGTTTCTGTGTGCTAATAGGATGAAATGATGAGATATATGTGCCCTTCCTTTCCCGTGGAAGGAAGAATCTTGATTTTGTCATATAATTTCTGTCTGAAGCATGCTTAGTAAAATGTTTTTATGTCTCAAGTAAAGGTATCGTTCTTGGTGTGCATATGTTATCCCCTAATCCCTTCTTTCTTTTTGATAATGATATTTACAAGATTGCCATGTTTGTTCTTCCTGAAGTTCTACAGTGGGTTCAGATTTCTGATTCTGAAGAAGCTTTGAGACTTGTAAAACTGGGGTTGAAACACCAGAGTATCGCAAGCAAGAAACTAAACACTTGCTCCAGCAGCAGGTGAGAAACTTTCTGAATATCATTGGGCATAGGATGGTGTCTGGGAGGAGGGGGGGGACTAAAATATGGGTTGTGGCTTTTAGGAGGGGAAGAGGCTGTAACAGGGCCTAGGTATCTAGGTTTGGCATCCTTTAGCACTGTGTGACCAATGCTTTTAGTCAGAAGGATTCAATCCTTCCGTAAGATGAAGATGTTCAAAAGCTAACAGTTTTATCAAATACTCTCCTTCCAGCAAGAGCATTTTGCTTTATTCCATCTAAATGTCTGAGGAAAAAGCAAAACAAAGGCTACATAAGCATCTCTTTAGAAGTTTGTATCTGATAGAGTATATGCTTAGACAAGTTGACAGATTCAGCAGTTTTGAACAGATGTTGTAGAGGCTAAAAATATTTTGAATGTGTCTATCACTTCTCTGCTGATTTAAACTTTTCCTTTTAGTCACAGCATATTCACAGTCAGGATACTAAAAATTGAAGATTCAGGAGCGCCATGAGTGACCCGAGTCAATGAGTAAGTTCAGAGCAGAGACGCTCTCTTCTTTGTGATGAAATTGTCAGTTATGGTCTGTGTTGGTGTACTGGTACTGGGAACTGCCAGTTAGGGTCTGTGTTGGTGTACTGGTACTGGGAACTGCCAGTTAGGGTCTGTGTTGGTGTACTGGTACTGGGAACTGCCAGTTAGGGTCTGTGTTGGTGTACTGGTACTGGGAACTGCCAGTTAGGGTCTGTGTTGGTGTACTGGTACTGGGAACTGCCAGTTAGGGTCTGTGTTGGTGTACTGGTACTGGGAACTGCCAGTTAGGGTCTGTGTTGGTGTACTGGTACTGCACTACACACCCAGTGCTTCCTGGTAGAAACTCATGCATGTGTGGTGGTTTCCCCAGCTCCTACCGTCACACAGGTCTTGGCCCTCTGCCTCCAGCCATCAGGCTGCAGAGCTGTTGTGTGCCTCGTCCCCTCTGTGCAGCACAGGGTTCTGTTAGCTGCTGTACACCTGAACTCCTCTGAGCCCTCAGAAGGAAGAGATGGCAGGGGCAGGGGAAATAGGAGGTGTGTTGGGAGAAGGTTTGTCGGGAAGTAATGTAAAATTTGGTTGGGAAAACCACTCTGAGAAGGATGGAAGTTTGTGCAGATGAAGATCAAGAAACTCTTCCTCTAAAAAAAGCGATCGATTTTAGAAGTGAATAATTTGTGCATGTTCTAAGTTAAATAAAGGGAATTTTCCTTATCTGCTTTCAGACTGTCAATGTGTGATCTTGCTGGTTCAGAAAGATATGCCAAGCCCCACAGCGAAGGTCACAGATTGAAAGAGAGTGGAAAGATAAACCCTCTCTTCTCATTCTAGGCGAGTGTATTAACACACTCAAGACCTGTCAACAGTCCAAGTAAGTCCCTTTACGAATTGCAAACTGGGTGTGGCTCTTAGGTACTGCCTCCAGTGTTTAAAAGCTAGTGTTTGAAATATGCAATGCTAACACCAAGTTTTTGGCAGAAACGATGTATAGACTTGTCCACCTACCAAAGTTATCTTAAACTTGCCTCTTTTTGGTCTTTTCCTTGTTTTGCTCTTTTGCTCTAGTCTCCTTTAAGCATGCTATCTTATATTTTAGCAATTTAACTTTACTCCTTCGAGCTTGGTTTATCAAAGAAACAAACTCTGCAATAAGTTTAAAACCCCCTTTTCACTAGTGTCATAGTAAGAGTCAAGTTTTTAGCCTTTTATTACTCCTTATGAACTCAACTGTCTGCGTACTTCTAGTGTAACATTTTTTCATCAGCAGAATATTGCTGTGCTGTCAGAACTGTGCACCATTTGACAGAAATTGTCTGGTTTTAATACTGACATAAGCCTTCCTACTATTTATACCCTAGCTTGGGGATCTAAATAAGAGTGAAATAATGTAAGAAGTTTGTTGTCTAAAAAACAATACGCTATATAGTCACAGCTGGATATAACTGTCTAGGAACTGCTTTCTCCACGTGTTCTCATTTGCAGATCTGTGTCTGTCCCAGAAGTTAAATGAACTCAGTCTGCTGATCGATGTGCTTTGCCAAATTCACGTACCCCATCACACTGTTCCTGACAGCCTGTTCAAAGTCTGTAACACCTTAAGATGGAGTCTGGGCTTGAAAGTTGAGCTTTAAAAAAGTGTTAATGCCTTCCCCAGCAGCCTAACGTTTCAGGACCTTTTTCCTACTCAACATGCAGTGTATAATCATTTGAGAAGTAGCAAGGAGTGGATGAAATTGCATGTCAGGAAACGCTTCTTTTTTTTTTCTCTTTTTTTTTTTTTTAAAGGAAACTGAATTTGTAGTTTGATGAGGCTATTTCCTGGTGGTTTGGTTTTGGTGGTGTGGTTTGTTGTTTTTCTTTTTTTCCTGCCGAATTTAATTCTCTATTCTATGGTGAAACTTGTTCCCTAGGAAGGATGTACAGTACAGTGCACTTCTAGCTCCTGAAATCTAGCAAAGATTCTTGCAAAAATTTGTTTCTTGATTAAAGTATTTTTTTTTACTTGGATAACTTGCAGAGATTGTAAAAGGCTTATAGCTAAATGTTAGCTTTGCTTGCTGTCTTTGTGCATTGTTACAGGTGTGTAGAATGCAATCTGAGGAGAAATCCCTGAGGAACAAAGTTAAGGAAGTTCAGAAAATTAAAAAACAGTTTAGTAAAGAATTAGAGATCAAACCGTGCACAATCCTGCAATTTAAAAAGGCATTATATTTTTTAAATCTTTACTTGCTTTTAATTTTTTTAACTAACCCAGTAATGAGGCAAATTTTCCAACCAACAGGAGAAAGCTTACAGAAGGAGGGGTAAAAACTAGAGTAGCCAGCTGAAATTAGTCTTAATAGATGAATGAAACATGTTTAAAGAGCTTCTCGCTGCAGGACACTGGCAAATTGTTTTATATAGAGTAATCTGCCTAGTAAATAGATACTTAATACCTGCAGATACCCTGATTCTGATTAGTGACACTTAGATATATGTTAGAGTAATGTCTTCTAAACACTTTTTTAGTCAACTTGAATGCTCTTTTCCCTATATGAAAAACTTAATTTATTCTCAACTGTTTGTCTTTAAAGACTTTATTTAATACTGATTGAGGCTCAGAATGAAAAGCTACTAATATGTAGTATGTATAATTCTTTCTTTCAACATGTTTTTGACATATTTTCTTTAATTTGCTTTCAGTGTGATATTCCGGAGCAGCTGAATAATGAGAAGCTGGTAGAAATCTCCAAACAGTATGAGAAAGCATGTAAAGATCAGGAAAAGCCCTTATTGTGCCATTTTTTGGGTGTGGAATGGCACCATAATGAGTTGTGATGCTAACTGATTTGGAGAGTCTTGCATATTTATATTTTAAAATTCTGAGAAACTCCAACCTGGACATTAAAATGTTATCGTCAGGAACTAATTTTTATTGAATCATTATTAGCAGGAATATTTGAAAGCAAAGAAACAGTCTTAGAATAAGAAACATAAGCCCCAAAGAAAGACTGGATTTGCTGTATCGGTGTTAACTTACTCGATATTGGTATTTATTTGCCACTTCAGTTGGCCACGTTAAAACACCAACACTGAAACATCAGCTGGCACAGTAACAGTTTCTGCAGGTTTGAGAAACACTCAGCAGTTGAACAATAGCTGGTTTTTCATCTGTTACAAGCCTTCGGCTGACATTAACACTGAAATCTCACCTAAATCAAGTTGACGAGAATCACTTCAGATTTCTGGATTTGGAAAGTTTCACAGAGATGCTCTGTTTCTTTCTAATAGAGCTTTAGATCTCAGGCAATGGGGGAAATTACTTGGGATGAGGGCACTTTGGGAGAGAACGGTGGAACTAGGTTGGGGGCTCATCTGTAAATTTATTTTCCATGTGTGTGTGTGGAGGTTTGAGCTCAGCCCGCAGCCAGTCGCCACGTGGCAGCCGGTCACCTCCCCCCTCCCCGGGGAAACAGGGGAGGGGCAAAAAGAAGAAAATTTGTAGGTTGAATAAAAAGAAAGAAATTTACTAAATGTAACAAGAAAACAACAGTAACAATAGTGAGTCAAAAAACCCGCATTTTTTTGGATTAAATGCAGCAGGGTCTTACCGAGCGTGGCGACCCCCCCAGCACCCGACTGCCCCGAAAGCGGCGGCGGCAGAGAGAGCCCGGCCCGGCGGCACCCCCTGGGCACGGCATCGCTGGGGGAAACCTCCAGCCACCACCCTCCAGCTGGGCTCCTGCTCAGCCCAGGGACAGGTGACTCTGTCCTGGCCCAAACCACGGCAGTGTGCAAAGGAAAAAAGAATTGAAGATCTGCGGATGGCATTAGAAGAACAAGAACGGACTCAAATTAAATTTGCTTGAAGCCAAATTAGAAGAGACCAACAGATTAGTTTGGGGTAATCTCTCCATGGAAAGGGAGCAAGGAGGGAAAATTGTTTTGGATGTATTGTGATAGCTGCTTTAAATCTCTGGTTTGATTCGTTAAGTGTTATTTAGGCATTAATTTTATATAGGACCTACCAAACTTCTAACAGTTCAAGGCTTCTGTTGTCCCTTGGTGGTCATAGCTGATAAATCCAAGTAACTTCAGCAGAAGGATGTAAATGTGCTCAAGTATGCGTTTAAAACTGTATGTTATATACCCTCATTTTGTGTAGACTAGAACCATGGAAGCAGAAATATAGACAGCTGAATAACCAGAGCAATAGTGACTGACAGCAAAGGATGAGCAACACCAAGGAAAAAAACAGCGATGAAAATGAGGAATTAATAAAGCTGCAAAAAGAATTGAAGGTAAAATGTGGTGATGTAATTTATACTTAGGTTTAAAGCCATAACTTTCATTTAGGAGTCTAAATTGGCTTTGTGTCACTCTCTCCAAGATCTAAGGCATGATGTGGCAAGTTCTTACACCGGTGAAGGAAGCCTCCTCTAAAATCTGCAGTGTCAGTGCAGCAAGGTCTGGATGCAGCGTCTTTGTAATCTACAGCATCCCTGCTGCCCCACAGTGGGGTGCACCCTGCACTGTGCTGTGCTGCCATGGACGCTGCCTCTGCAGCTGGGCTCCTCTTGCAGCTGTCGTGAACAGATGTCAGGAGCTGGATTGTTTCAAACCTTTTTCCCATCAGTTGCTTGGGCAAATAAATCAGATTCTTTAAAGATCTTGTGCTTGCTGTGTGACCTGTAAGCCCTTCCTGTTAGGCTGAGGACTTACCTCTTAATTCTCCTTGGATTAGAAAGTAGACTTTTTTCCCAAGCAGCTTGTCAGGTGCCTTCTGTTTTGTGTGGGAGAATGTCTGACAAGAGGTTCGGTTGTGGTAGAGAAGGAGGCAGAGTTGCTGTGGATTGAAGTAACGTTCCTGGTTACACGCTATCTCTGTTTCCCATTCAAATTGTGCTGCATTTTTTGCCTTTCAGTCTTGAAGTAGGTTTCCTAACATGTCCTGCAAGGCAGTATAAAAGATTGGGAATTTTAAAGTAAAAAGGGTCTTTTTGCCATTACCATTGGTGTAACTTCAATAGTGTTTGTGACTGACCCAGAGTATTTTTTAGAGGGGAAAAAAAGTCTGTTCCCTGAAGACATGCCAGTGTGAATAAGTTCTGAAAACTGCTAAACAGGGGTTTTTTAAATGGAAAAGAACAAATGAGAATTTAATACTTGCACTTGGGAATATGCTGGAGTAAAACTGTGCTCGTATTTCTGTTATCTTTTTGAAACGAATGTGTTTAATGGTAATCTGGATTGTAAGACTTCTTTTTGTGTTGCTTAATCTGTGCCTATGGCTTTATTTCTGGTTCCACTAAAACAGGAGAATGAGGCAAAGTATCAAACTGGTAGAAAGAACGGACTGGAGAAAAACATGAGACTCATAGTCAAGTGGAAGAAGCTGAGAGCCATCACAACAGAGAAAGAGAAAATTTGGGGAGGACAGAAAATGTTGTGTAGAGCAACAAGCAGAAATTGTTAAGTGAGGGGAGTTCTCAGCAGAGTCCTTTAGCTCCAGTCTTTAGTACAGAGCAGATCTCGTGTCAAGTGTAACAGTGTGGGCCCTTGAGGGGAGCTGGCCTTTGTCAAAGTCCCCTCATTTGTCACATGGCAAAACCCACGTGAGATCTTCTCTGTGTGAAAAGGGAAGAACAAGAGTGTCACAAAATGAAAAAGCACAATACCTAATGGGAGTGAATGTGCCTGTTCCTTTCTACCCTGTCACCACCACCGCCTTGCTATGGATTCTTCAAACTTCATCGTGTGTGTAAAACACCAGTAAGTAACCCATGCTTAAATGAATTGCTACTTAATGAAGCTGAGAAAACATACCTTGAAAACCAAGATTTGTTGCTTGGCTTTTCTGGAAAAAAAAAAAAATAATAATTGGGGGGGGGGAAAGCCTGTGAGGCTTTAGAAGGAAGAGAAGAAGCAAGCAGTAGTTGACCAAAAAAGCTTCTTTCCAGATCTTGCCAGTAAAAATACTGGGTCAAAATGCGAGTGGTTTTGCTCCCATATCGCTTTCAGAGTAGAGTGACTGATCGTTAAGAACAAGGTGGATACCTTGCCTGGTCACTGGACTGTAGCAAGGTTGTAATTTCCTAAGCATATGAAATTATGATATGAATCTTGTACAGTCTAAAACTGTACTTGCATCTAGAAGTAGTTAGCGACGATGTTCTGGACCTGCGATCAGTACAGGGGGATGTTAGGAGCTTGAGACTGCTTTCACTTTGTCTGTGACTTTGCTTGCCTGAGACTTTCTAATGGAATCAGAAAGTGGGCAAGCAGGAGTGGTGGCTCTTGACAAAAATTCTCTTCACAAAGAGTATAAATATAGATGCAGTTTTTTCTAATTTGAAGCATGGTTTGCTTTTATATATTTGTAGTAAAACTAGTTCTGTGTGAGCTTTTTAAGATCTACACAGGCTCTCAAGTCTACTAAGGCCATAGAATAGTACTAACTATGCAAAACTGAACTGTCAGAGCAGTTCAGATGGTTTGCAGAAGTGGTGGTCAATTCTAACCTGTTTTTTCCCCCATTCAGGAAAGACTTGCTGCACAGCTGGTAGAAAAGGACAGCAATCTTCAGAAGTGGTGTGAAGAAAGAAATAAATTAGTAGAAGCTTTGGAAGTACAGCTCAAGACTTTGGCTTCTAACACCATACAAAAAGGTAAGGAAATAGCAGAACTGAAACAAGCTGCACTAAAGGACTCAGGAAAGGTCCTCGCTCATTCTCTCTCCCTTGTTTCTGTGGGATTTTTTTCTAGTTGTTTTCTGTCGTTTTTCTTTTGTTATTCACTAATTCTGCAAAATACTACCTTCTGGCTCTATTTCAGACATATTGAAATTGTTTGCAGCTAATATGTAACAAAAAGCTTTATACTTTTCTGAAACTGAATTTGTAACAGTAACTGAAGTTTCAAAAAACTTAGTAGTTCAAATAAACACCCAAGTGTATTTGATCATTTGATTGCGATGCGATTGGACTGGAAATCTGAAACAACTGTCACATCTGCTGCCTTTTTCACAGAACCAAGAACTTCATGAACAAATGGAAGGTGAACTGTTGGCTTTTTGTTGGGCAGCTGCCTGTTTGAGCCTGCAATTCTAAAACTGATGCTACTAAGTAATTGTAATGATGCTTAGGCACATGTTCATTTCTTTTGCCAATCCTGCAGTTTGTGGCAATTTTTGCTGTTTATTAGGATGAGGAAACTGATACAGAAGAACTAAGAAAACAGCTGGCTGAGAAAGATGACTTTATAAATTGAAACAATGCGTTAACCATAAAAGTCTTCAGTCTTTGGCAGAAGCACCTTTACTGGAAAGACAAGATAAAATAGATCAGTCTGTAAACAAAGAGGTATGTTTGTTATATTGATAGAAAGTGTGTGCTAAAGTATGTACTATATGCTGTTAATAACGTCTTTCCCACTATATATTTCAGCGATGTGGGGAATCTCCCAAAAGTTACTTTCTGTAGTTCTCCATACTTGATATCATTAGTTCTGAGTTCTTGTTCATTCTTCTCTCTCCCTCTTTGAAGTTCCCTCTCAGAAAAAGAAGTACTTTAGTGAATGGAATACAACCGCTCTATACACTAGAAAACTTAGGTACCTGAGGGAAAAACTAGGTCACTAATCCAGGTTCTAGAGATTTGAAGATGTAATATTTGGGATGTCATTCCTGTTTGGTTACGTCAGTGCTAAGGGGATTTCAGCTCAAACAACTTCCCTGCTATCACCTGTAGTGTGTTAACAGAGATGGTTCTGTAATTAGAGCTGCCAGCACAGATGGGGTTCTGTATTGGGTCTGGCTGAACTGGAATCGGTTTTCCCCTATAGCAGCCCTCACGGTGCTGTGGTTTATGCTGGGAGCTGCAGGGTGTTGGCAGCACCCTGGTGTGGTGGCTGCTGCTGAGCAGTGCTTACACAGCACCAAGGTTCTTTCTGATATTTCCCCCAGTGGGACGGGGTGGGCAAGATCTTGGGAGGGGACACAGCTAGGACAGCTGACCCAAACCGACCAAAGGGATATTCCATACCATATGATGTCTGCTCAGTATAAAGCTGGGAGAAAGGAGGAAGGGGGTGGGGGTCACCCTTGGTCCTCCGAGGCAACTACTACGCGTATTGGAGCCCTGCTTCCAGAGAAGGCCCGACATCGCCTCTTCATGGGAAGTAGAGAATAAATCTGTTTGCTTTTGCTTCCGCGCGCGGACTTTTGCTTTGCTTTGCTTATATTAAAACTGCTTTTGTTTCACCCACAAGGGTTAGTTTATCTTCTTTCCCCTCTTTACCCTGTTGAGAAAACAAAGGGAAGGGGGGGGGGAAGTGATAGAGCGACTTGGTGGATACCTGGCATTTAGCCAGAGTCAAACCATCACAGTCTATTCTGGCGCCCAACGTGGGGCAAAACAACGGCAGTTTTATATTAAATGTGCTGTAGCTATAGTAGTTATTAAGCAACAAGCTCTTGTGCTGGTCACGGGCTTGTTTATTGCGCTGCTTATCTTTATTTTGTTAAGCTCGGGAACATGCTGCAAGGAATCGGGAACATCATGAGTGGTTTTATTTTGCAGGCTCCCGAGGTACTTAGTCATCCTTATGTTAGTTCATTGATACTCTTTATTAATGCTGTTCGCCTGTTGTGGGTTGTGTGGAGCTCGGTATGCTCTTGGTGTAAGAGAACGCAAATTTTGAGTGAATCGGTGCCAAAATGTGCTCTGAGGCGGCCTGTTCCTGGGTGGCAGGGAGAGTGGAAGGAGTTGGGCAGATTCCTAGGACGGTTATCACCTCCTGTAGCCTGGGATCTCACCCCTGAACAGGCAAGCAACCCCACAAAATTGACACATCACCTGATAGAGGGGTGCCTTGCCTATCCCAATGAGAATCAACAACTTCTAGCACTTTACTGGGGCCTGGCCTGTGCTTATCGAGCTGCAGTTCAGCACTCTCAAAGGGCTGTGGTTGACATGGGAACTCAAACAATAACAACAACAGAGATTGCCCCAGTAGTAAAAAAGAAACAATGGACAAGGAGAACAACAGGCCCATACCCTCGATTAATAAGGGAGGAGAAAGAGGAGGAAGAAGCTGGTCCTTCAGCAAAGGTATCAGAAGAGGGAATAACAGAACTGAAACAGGAGGCAGAAACTACCCGGTCCCTGACGTCATCAGAACTGCGAGATCTGCGGAAAGACTACTGCCGCCAGCCGGGTGAGCGGATCGCTGCCTGGCTGCTGCGATGCTGGGATAATGGGGCAGATGCTCAACAGCTAGAAGGTAAGGAAGCCCAACAGCTGGGTTCCCTTGCTAGAAATCGAGGAATTGAAAGGGGAATTGGAAAGGAGACAGCAATTTGCAGTCTGTGGAGACGGCTCCTTTCAAGTGTTAAAGCAAGGTATCCTTTTAAGGAAGATCTTATGGACCACACCCCAGGGAAGTGGGCTACTGCAGATGAAGGTGTCCAGTACCTGAGAGAATTAGCAGTGATGGAAGTCATCTATGGTGATCCAGATAATGATGAAGCCCCTAAAAATCCAGAGGATGTCCCATGCACACGGGCCATGTGGAGGAAGGTGATTAAAGGTGCGCCATCCTCGTATTCTGCCGGCTTGGCCGCAATGTACTACCCAGAAATGGATGCAGGAGAAGGACTAAGATGCACGCCAACTGTGGAGGCAGTCTCTTCCTGGCTTCAGAACTTTGAAGAGAGTCTTGGTACCTCCTCATCTCTACGGGCGAGTGCCCTGGATGTTAGGAGCTCCCCAAGAAATCATTTCTCTTCTGTCCCAGTCAGGGGGAAAGGAAAGCCAAGGCGCATGACACGTGGCGAACTCTGGTTCTTCCTGCGCGACCAGGGGGAGGACATGAGGAAGTGGGATGGTCAACCCACCTTTAAGTTGGAAGCACGTGTCCATGAATTGCGAGGAAAGACCCCTGCCAACAAGAAGACATCTAAGAAGGTTGCTAATGTAGCTGGTGTAAAACCACAAGGAAGTAACCAGCGATCTCCCAGATACAGAAAGACTGAGATCACCTCCCTTGATCCTGAAGAAGGAACCTCCGGCCTGGCACGGCAAGAGTCAGACAGTGAGTACTCTGACCAAGAACAGGAATAGAGGGCCCCTGCCTCCAGCCAGGAGGAGGAAAGGGATGATCGGGTGTATTGGACAGTGTGGATTCGATGGCCTGGCACATCAAATCCACAGAAGTACCAGGCTTTAATTGACACCGGGGCACAATGTACACTAATGCCGTCAAGTTATAGAGGGGCAGAACCTATCTGGATCTCAGGAGTGACAGGGGGCTGTCAAGAACTATCAGTATTGGAGGCCGAGGTTAGCTTGACTGGGGACAAGTGGGAAAAACATCCCATTGTAACTGGCCCAGAAGCCCCTTGCATCTTGGGCATTGACTATCTCAAGAGGGGATACTTCAAAGACCCAAAAGGATACCGATGGGCTTTTGGTGTGGCCAGTGTGAATACAGAAAAGGTAAAACAGTTGTCTAATCTGCCTGGCCTCTCAGAAGATCCTTTTGTTGTGGGACTGTTGCAAGTTGAAGAACAACAGGTGCCAATTGCTATGAGGACCGTGCACCGACGGCAGTATCGTACAAACCGAGACTCTCTGGCTCCCATCCAAGAATTGATTCGTCAACTGGAGAACCAAGGTGTCATCAGTAAGACACATTCGCCTTTTAATAGCCCAATATGGCCAGTGCGGAAGTCTGACGGAGGGTGGAGGTTAACAGTAGACTATCGTGGCCTGAATGAAGTGACGCCACCACTGAGTGCTGCTGTACCAGATATGTTAGAGCTCCAGTATGAACTGGAGTCAAAGGCAGCCAAGTGGTACGCCACAATTGACATTGCCAATGCATTCTTTTCAATTCCTTTGGCAGAAGAGTGCAGGCCACAGTTTGCTTTCACGTGGAGGGGTGTCCAGTATACCTGGAATCGACTGCCCCAGGGGTGGAAGCACAGCCCCACTATTTGTCATGGACTAATTCAAACTGCACTGGAAAAGGGTGATGCCCCTGAACATCTACAATACATTGATGACATCATTGTGTGGGGCAATGAGGCAGAAGAAGTGTTCAAGAAAGGACAAAGAGTAATTGAGATTCTTCTGAGAGCTGGGTTTGCCATAAAGAAAAGCAAGGTCAAGGGACCAGCACGAGAAATTCAGTTCTTGGGAATAAAATGGCAAGATGGACGCCGTCATGTGCCATTGGATGTTGTCAACAAGATAGCAACTATGTCTCCACCGACCAACAAGAAGGAAACACAAGCTTTCCTAGGATTTGTGGGATTCTGGAGGATGCATATTCCAGGTTACAGTCAGCTTGTGAGCCCTCTCTATCAAGTGACCCGAAAGAAGAACAATTTTCAGTGGGGTCCTGAGCAGCAACAAGCCTTTGAGCACATCAAACAAGAGATAGCTCGAGCGGTAGCTCTTGGGCCTGTTCGGACAGGACCAGCTGTGCAAAATATACTTTACACATCAACTGGGGAGCACGGACTCACATGGAGCCTCTGGCAGAAGATACCAGGTGAAACTCGAGGTCGACCATTAGGATTTTGGAGCCGGGGATATCGAGGATCAGAAGCCCACTACACTCCGACTGAAAAGGAGATACTGGCAGCATATGAGGGGATTCGAGCTGCTTCAGAAGTTGTTGGTACAGAAGCACAGCTCCTCTTGGCACCACGGCTGCCTGTATTACATTGGATGTTCAAAGGAAACATCCCTGCCACACACCATGCAACCAGTGCTACCTGGAGTAAATGGGTCGCGTTAATCACGCAACGGGCTCGACTGGGGAAACCCAACCATCCAGGGATCCTGGAAGAGATCATGGACTGGCCAGAAGGTAGAGATTTTGGAGTGCGGCCTGAGGAGGTGGCTTGTGCCCAAGAGGCACCGCCATATAACGAGTTACCAGAAGATGAGAGGCGTTATGCTCTCTTTACTGATGGATCCTGTCGTGTGGTAGGAAGCCATCGGAAGTGGAAAGCTGCTGTGTGGAGTCCCACAAGACAAGTCGTTGAGGCCACTGAAGGAGAAGGAGAGTCAAGTCAGTTCGCAGAAGTAAAAGCGATCCAACTTGCCCTAAAGATTGCTGAACGGGAAAAGTGGCCAGTATTATATCTCTACACGGACTCCTGGATGGTGGCTAACGCCCTGTGGGGGTGGCTACAGGAGTGGAAGAAGACCAATTGGCAGCGCAGAGGTAAACCCATCTGGGCTGCTGCATTGTGGCAGGACATCGCTGCCCGAGTGGAAAACGTGGCTCTAAAGGTGCGTCATGTAGATGCTCATGTGCCCAAAAGGCGTGCCACTGAAGAACACCAAAACAATGAGCAAGCAGACAAAGCTGCCAAAATTGAAGTAGCTCGGCTGGACCTGGACTGGGAGCGTAAGGGTGAGCTGTTTGTAGCTTGATGGGCCCATGAAACATCAGGGCATCTTGGCAGAGATGCAACGTACAGATGGGCTCGTGATCGAGGGGTGGACCTGACCATGGAGGCCATCTTACAGGTCACTCACGAATGTGAAACATGTGCTGCAATCAAGCGAGCCACACGAGTAAAGTCTCCCTGGAACAGAGGGCGATGGCTGAGTTTTCAATAGGGTGAGGCCTGGCAGATTGACTCTATTGGACCACTGCCACGAACACGCCAAGGCAAGCGCTACATACTCACCATGGTAGAAGCAACTACGGGTTGGCTAGAAACGTACCCTGTAAATCATGGCACTGCCCGAAATACCATCTTGGGTCTTGAAAGGCAAATTTTATGGCGACATGGTACTCCTGAAAGAATCGAGTCAGACAACGGGACCCATTTTCGAAATAATCTTATAAACTCCTGGGCAAAGAAACATGGCATTGAGTGGGTGTGTCACATCCCTTATTACCCACAAGCGTCTGGAAAGATTGAAAGATATAACGGACTGTTGAAGACTATGTTGAAAGCATTGGACAATGGGGGATGGAAGCATTGGGATATAAATTTAGCAGAAGCCACTTGGCTAATTAATACCAGAGGATCTGTTAACCGTCCTGGGCCTGCCCAAACAAACCCCCTTCATACTGTGGGAGGAGATAAGGTCCCTGTAGTACACACAGGGAGGTGGCTGGGGAAGGCAGTGTGGATTGCTCCTCCCTTGGGAAAAGGCAAGCCCACTCATGGGATTGTCTTTGCTCAGGGACCTGGATGTACTTGGTGGGTAATGCGGGAGGATGGGACTACTCAGTGTGTGCCTCAAGAACATTTAACCTTGGGGGGAAAGTAATCTGTGGGATGAGTTGTATGTTGCAGGAAGTGATGGAGGAAGTAGGAACGATGAAGAGTGAACCAGACACGTGCAATGACGACCCAAACCTAGCCGGTGCTGGAGTCCAACGGTCAAGCATACTTCTGTCCTGAGCATCTCTCTTGACAGATGGAAGCCAAGACACTGAACATCTGAAGAAGTGAAGAAAGCTTATGGAATAGATAAATGAATATTATGTGGGACCTGGGCATAACGTAAATGGTATGGAATAAGGGGTGGAGACTGTATTGGGTCTGGCTGAACTGGAATCGGTTTTCCCCTATAGCAGCCCTCACGGTGCTGTGGTTTATGCTGGGAGCTGCAGGGTGTTGGCAGCACCCTGGTGTGGTGGCTGCTGCTGAGCAGTGCTTACACAGCACCAAGGTTCTTTCTGATATTTCCCCCAGTGGGACGGGGTGGGCAAGATCTTGGGAGGGGACACAGCTAGGACAGCTGACCCAAACCGACCAAAGGGATATTCCATACCATATGACGTCTGCTCAGTATAAAGCTGGGAGAAAGGAGGAAGGGGGTGGGGGTCACCCTTGGTCCTCCGAGGCAACTACTACGCGTATTGGAGCCCTGCTTCCAGAGAAGGCCCGACATCGCCTCTTCATGGGAAGTAGAGAATAAATCTGTTTGCTTTTGCTTCCGCGCGCGGACTTTTGCTTTGCTTTGCTTATATTAAAACTGCTTTTGTTTCACCCGCAAGGGTTAGTTTATCTTCTTTCCCCTCTTTACCCTGTTGAGAAAACAAAGGGAAGGGGGGGGGGAAGTGATAGAGCGACTTGGTGGATACCTGGCATTTAGCCAGAGTCAAACCATCACAGTCTATTCTGGCGCCCAACGTGGGGCAAAACAACGGCAGTTTTATATTAAATGTGCTGTAGCTATAGTAGTTATTAAGCAACAAGCTCTTGTGCTGGTCACGGGCTTGTTTATTGCGCTGCTTATCTTTATTTTGTTAAGCTCGGGAACATGCTGCAAGGAATCGGGAACATCATGAGTGGTTTTATTTTGCAGGCTCCCGAGGTACTTAGTCATCCTTATGTTAGTTCATTGATACTCTTTATTAATGCTGTTCGCCTGTTGTGGGTTGTGTGGAGCTCGGTATGCTCTTGGTGTAAGAGAACGCAAATTTTGAGTGAATTGGTGCCAAAATGTGCTCTGAGGCGGCCTGTTCCTGGGTGGCAGGGAGAGTGGAAGGAGTTGGGCAGATTCCTAGGACGGTTATCACCTCCTGTAGCCTGGGATCTCACCCCTGAACAGGCAAGCAACCCCACAAAATTGACACATCACCTGACAGAGGGGTGTCTTGCCTATCCCAATGAGAATCAGCAACTTCTAGCACTTTACTGGGGCCTGGCCTGTGCTTATCGAGCTGCAGTTCAGCACTCTCAAAGGGCTGTGGTTGACATGGGAACTCAAACAATAACAACAACAGAGATTGCCCCAGTAGTAAAAAAGAAACAATGGACAAGGAGAACAACAGGCCCATACCCTCGATTAATAAGGGAGGAGAAAGAGGAGGAAGAAGCTGGTCCTTCAGCAAAGGTATCAGAAGAGGGAATAACAGAACTGAAACAGGAGGCAGAAACTACCCGGTCCCTGACGTCATCAGAACTGCGAGATCTGCGGAAAGACTACTGCCGCCAGCCGGGTGAGCGGATCGCTGCCTGGCTGCTGCGATGCTGGGATAATGGGGCAGATGCTCAACAGCTAGAAGGTAAGGAAGCCCAACAGCTGGGTTCCCTTGCTAGAAATCGAGGAATTGAAAGGGGAATTGGAAAGGAGACAGCAATTTGCAGTCTGTGGAGACGGCTCCTTTCAAGTGTTAAAGCAAGGTATCCTTTTAAGGAAGATCTTATGGACCACACCCCAGGGAAGTGGGCTACTGCAGATGAAGGTGTCCAGTACCTGAGAGAATTAGCAGTGATGGAAGTCATCTATGGTGATCCAGATAATGATGAAGCCCCTAAAAATCCAGAGGATGTCCCATGCACACGGGCCATGTGGAGGAAGGTGATTAAAGGTGCGCCATCCTCGTATTCTGCCGGCTTGGCCGCAATGTACTACCCAGAAATGGATGCAGGAGAAGGACTAAGATGCACGCCAACTGTGGAGGCAGTCTCTTCCTGGCTTCAGAACTTTGAAGAGAGTCTTGGTACCTCCTCATCTCTACGGGCGAGTGCCCTGGATGTTAGGAGCTCCCCAAGAAATCATTTCTCTTCTGTCCCAGTCAGGGGGAAAGGAAAGCCAAGGCGCATGACACGTGGCGAACTCTGGTTCTTCCTGCGCGACCAGGGGGAGGACATGAGGAAGTGGGATGGTCAACCCACCTTTAAGTTGGAAGCACGTGTCCATGAATTGCGAGGAAAGACCCCTGCCAACAAGAAGACATCTAAGAAGGTTGCTAATGTAGCTGGTGTAAAACCACAAGGAAGTAACCAGCGATCTCCCAGATACAGAAAGACTGAGATCACCTCCCTTGATCCTGAAGAAGGAACCTCCGGCCTGGCACGGCAAGAGTCAGACAGTGAGTACTCTGACCAAGAACAGGAATAGAGGGCCCCTGCCTCCAGCCAGGAGGAGGAAAGGGATGATCGGGTGTATTGGACAGTGTGGATTCGATGGCCTGGCACATCAAATCCACAGAAGTACCAGGCTTTAATTGACACCGGGGCACAATGTACACTAATGCCGTCAAGTTATAGAGGGGCAGAACCTATCTGGATCTCAGGAGTGACAGGGGGCTGTCAAGAACTATCAGTATTGGAGGCCGAGGTTAGCTTGACTGGGGACAAGTGGGAAAAACATCCCATTGTAACTGGCCCAGAAGCCCCTTGCATCTTGGGCATTGACTATCTCAAGAGGGGATACTTCAAAGACCCAAAAGGATACCGATGGGCTTTTGGTGTGGCCAGTGTGAATACAGAAAAGGTAAAACAGTTGTCTAATCTGCCTGGCCTCTCAGAAGATCCTTTTGTTGTGGGACTGTTGCAAGTTGAAGAACAACAGGTGCCAATTGCTATGAGGACCGTGCACCGACGGCAGTATCGTACAAACCGAGACTCTCTGGCTCCCATCCAAGAATTGATTCGTCAACTGGAGAACCAAGGTGTCATCAGTAAGACACATTCGCCTTTTAATAGCCCAATATGGCCAGTGCGGAAGTCTGACGGAGGGTGGAGGTTAACAGTAGACTATCGTGGCCTGAATGAAGTGACGCCACCACTGAGTGCTGCTGTACCAGATATGTTAGAGCTCCAGTATGAACTGGAGTCAAAGGCAGCCAAGTGGTACGCCACAATTGACATTGCCAATGCATTCTTTTCAATTCCTTTGGCAGAAGAGTGCAGGCCACAGTTTGCTTTCACGTGGAGGGGTGTCCAGTATACCTGGAATCGACTGCCCCAGGGGTGGAAGCACAGCCCCACTATTTGTCATGGACTAATTCAAACTGCACTGGAAAAGGGTGATGCCCCTGAACATCTACAATACATTGATGACATCATTGTGTGGGGCAATGAGGCAGAAGAAGTGTTCAAGAAAGGACAAAGAGTAATTGAGATTCTTCTGAGAGCTGGGTTTGCCATAAAGAAAAGCAAGGTCAAGGGACCAGCACGAGAAATTCAGTTCTTGGGAATAAAATGGCAAGATGGACGCCGTCATGTGCCATTGGATGTTGTCAACAAGATAGCAACTATGTCTCCACCGACCAACAAGAAGGAAACACAAGCTTTCCTAGGATTTGTGGGATTCTGGAGGATGCATATTCCAGGTTACAGTCAGCTTGTGAGCCCTCTCTATCAAGTGACCCGAAAGAAGAACAATTTTCAGTGGGGTCCTGAGCAGCAACAAGCCTTTGAGCACATCAAACAAGAGATAGCTCGAGCGGTAGCTCTTGGGCCTGTTCGGACAGGACCAGCTGTGCAAAATATACTTTACACATCAACTGGGGAGCACGGACTCACATGGAGCCTCTGGCAGAAGATACCAGGTGAAACTCGAGGTCGACCATTAGGATTTTGGAGCCGGGGATATCGAGGATCAGAAGCCCACTACACTCCGACTGAAAAGGAGATACTGGCAGCATATGAGGGGATTCGAGCTGCTTCAGAAGTTGTTGGTACAGAAGCACAGCTCCTCTTGGCACCACGGCTGCCTGTATTACATTGGATGTTCAAAGGAAACATCCCTGCCACACACCATGCAACCAGTGCTACCTGGAGTAAATGGGTCGCGTTAATCACGCAACGGGCTCGACTGGGGAAACCCAACCATCCAGGGATCCTGGAAGAGATCATGGACTGGCCAGAAGGTAGAGATTTTGGAGTGCGGCCTGAGGAGGTGGCTTGTGCCCAAGAGGCACCGCCATATAACGAGTTACCAGAAGATGAGAGGCGTTATGCTCTCTTTACTGATGGATCCTGTCGTGTGGTAGGAAGCCATCGGAAGTGGAAAGCTGCTGTGTGGAGTCCCACAAGACAAGTCGTTGAGGCCACTGAAGGAGAAGGAGAGTCAAGTCAGTTCGCAGAAGTAAAAGCGATCCAACTTGCCCTAAAGATTGCTGAACGGGAAAAGTGGCCAGTATTATATCTCTACACGGACTCCTGGATGGTGGCTAACGCCCTGTGGGGGTGGCTACAGGAGTGGAAGAAGACCAATTGGCAGCGCAGAGGTAAACCCATCTGGGCTGCTGCATTGTGGCAGGACATCGCTGCCCGAGTGGAAAACGTGGCTCTAAAGGTGCGTCATGTAGATGCTCATGTGCCCAAAAGGCGTGCCACTGAAGAACACCAAAACAATGAGCAAGCAGACAAAGCTGCCAAAATTGAAGTAGCTCGGCTGGACCTGGACTGGGAGCGTAAGGGTGAGCTGTTTGTAGCTCGATGGGCCCATGAAACATCAGGGCATCTTGGCAGAGATGCAACGTACAGATGGGCTCGTGATCGAGGGGTGGACCTGACCATGGAGGCCATCTTACAGGTCACTCACGAATGTGAAACATGTGCTGCAATCAAGCGAGCCACACGAGTAAAGTCTCCCTGGAACAGAGGGCGATGGCTGAGTTTTCAATAGGGTGAGGCCTGGCAGATTGACTCTATTGGACCACTGCCACGAACACGCCAAGGCAAGCGCTACATACTCACCATGGTAGAAGCAACTACGGGTTGGCTAGAAACGTACCCTGTAAATCATGGCACTGCCCGAAATACCATCTTGGGTCTTGAAAGGCAAATTTTATGGCGACATGGTACTCCTGAAAGAATCGAGTCAGACAACGGGACCCATTTTCGAAATAATCTTATAAACTCCTGGGCAAAGAAACATGGCATTGAGTGGGTGTGTCACATCCCTTATTACCCACAAGCGTCTGGAAAGATTGAAAGATATAACGGACTGTTGAAGACTATGTTGAAAGCATTGGACAATGGGGGATGGAAGCATTGGGATATAAATTTAGCAGAAGCCACTTGGCTAATTAATACCAGAGGATCTGTTAACCGTCCTGGGCCTGCCCAAACAAACCCCCTTCATACTGTGGGAGGAGATAAGGTCCCTGTAGTACACACAGGGAGGTGGCTGGGGAAGGCAGTGTGGATTGCTCCTCCCTTGGGAAAAGGCAAGCCCACTCGTGGGATTGTCTTTGCTCAGGGACCTGGATGTACTTGGTGGGTAATGCGGGAGGATGGGACTACTCAGTGTGTGCCTCAAGAACATTTAACCTTGGGGGGAAAGTAATCTGTGGGATGAGTTGTATGTTGCAGGAAGTGATGGAGGAAGTAGGAACGATGAAGAGTGAACCAGACACGTGCAATGACGACCCAAACCTAGCCGGTGCTGGAGTCCAACGGTCAAGCATACTTCTGTCCTGAGCATCTATCTTGACAGATGGAAGCCAAGACACTGAACATCTGAAGAAGTGAAGAAAGCTTATGGAATAGATAAATGAATATTATGTGGGACCTGGGCATAACGTAAATGGTATGGAATAAGGGGTGGAGACTGTATTGGGTCTGGCTGAACTGGAATCGGTTTTCCCCTATAGCAGCCCTCACGGTGCTGTGGTTTATGCTGGGAGCTGCAGGGTGTTGGCAGCACCCTGGTGTGGTGGCTGCTGCTGAGCAGGGCTTACACAGCACCAAGGTTCTTTCTGATATTTCCCCCAGTGGGACGGGGTGGGCAAGATCTTGGGAGGGGACACAGCCAGGACAGCTGACCCAAACCGACCAAAGGGATATTCCAGACCATATGACGTCTGCTCAGTATAAAGCTGGGAGAAAGGAGGAAGGGGGTGGGGTCACCCTTGGTCCTCCGAGGCAACTACTACGCGTATTGGAGCCCTGCTTCCAGAGAAGGCCCGACATCGCCTCTTCATGGGAAGTAGAGAATAAATCTGTTTGCTTTTGCTTCCGCGCGCGGACTTTTGCTTTGCTTTGCTTATATTAAAACTGCTTTTGTTTCACCCACAAGGGTTAGTTTATCTTCTTTCCCCTCTTTACCCTGTTGAGAAAACAAAGGGAAGGGGGGGGGAAGTGATAGAGCGACTTGGTGGATACCTGGCATTTAGCCAGAGTCAAACCATCACAGGTTCACAAGAACAGAACAGTATCTTGCATCTTACTTAAAAACAAAGCAATATTTGAAGTTTACACAAAGAAGAGACTGACTTTGCATATTTCCTGAACAAAAATGAAGAAGCTTGCACCTGTACTGAGCCTTCTGACCAGACCCTCGTGTGCTACATGAGCAGTATTTAATGTGGTAGTTTTCCTGTCAAACTGAATTAACGCTGTGTGACTCCCTCGCTAACTAGTCATGAAGAGAGCTGAACAGGGATTTCCTAGCAGACCCTCCTCTGGCTGCTGGAAGATGGGATTCTCCTCTTGTGGCAGAACTGGGCTGAATGATAAAATGCATCTCTTCATCTCTTTCCTGGCTACTGCCAAACAAGACTGGCCAGTTTCTTGCTACTTCGTCAGGTCAGCTGGTGCCGTATCGATAAAGCTTGTGATGTAGGAGGGAGTAGAGAGTAGCTCTCAGAATGGTTGTTGCTTTATATAGCTTTGTAATGGTAGCTAAGAGAGCACTATAAAATTAGTTATTTTTGCTAAAAACTTAGTTATAGAGAAGAATTGTTGTGAACAGTTGGTGCTGAAGTATTTACCTCAAGGCAGTAGCCACAGTACTTGATGTTATGAATAAGGAAAGGCTACTAACAGGATTATCATGTGAGAAACTGTTGTGGTGGTGAAGTGAATGGGGTAGAGATTTGGGGGCAAGTCAAATAATTCTCAGGAAAGGTATAGTGGAGATGAAGAAGAAAATGTAAGGTGATCGAGACAATGTGTGTCTCCTGCCTTGTGAGGAGAGGCTGAGAAGCTGGCACTCTGATTAGGTGAGGTTAAGGCCAGCAGAGGGTTGTGGGGCTGAGGTTTACAAAATCATTACAAATCTGTGATGGGTAGACAGAAGGCAGAACTGTCCTTGCTAAAATCCTGCAAGAACTGGGCAGCACTTCATGAAACTAGTAGGAGCTAATTTTAAGACAGTTAAAATACCATATTCCTTTATGAAGCAGCTACTAATCTTCTGGAAGTGGTGGAAACAGGTACAGTCAGCAGGGATTAGAAAAATTTTGTAGTAGAAATCCATAAATCTATTTTAAAATGGACCCTCTGAGGGTTGGGCAGTGGTGTAGACTGTGACAATTCTAATGCAACAGCTAAGAATGCTGGGAGAGCATGGAGAGAGCAGATGACAAGGTGAGCAGGGTCCCACCCGTTATCCTTAAATAGCATCTCCCTTTGCCACTCTTGGGCAGAATCTTGAACTAGACGGGCTGTTGGTGAGACCCAGCAGGGCACATCTTATGATGGCATCGTGAGTAGAAGTTACTGCCTTCAACTTGTGTTGTCTCTCAGCCCAGGTATTCATTAGCTGGCTGCACCTGAGCTTTTGTATTGTAGCTTTAGAAAGATCTAAATATTCTGAGGTTTACAGTCTAGCATAATCTTTTCTCATTTTAAGTATTTACAGTTTATGGAAAAACAAAGCAGGACTAATCCTATCCTTGGACAAAGTGTTCCAGTTAGATATGATGAAGTTAGAGGGAATTATTCATTATCTCGATGTCTTAGCAGTGCCTCTTCATTAAGTGAGGTAGGTACAAAACTGAAATTAAAAAATTTTATGCAGTTGTATGGGTTTTGCTAAATGCAGAATAGGGAAGAAAAGGTATCCTGCTGTCTGAACAATTCTAAAGTTTTACTCTGCAAATACCTTTCTTGGTGATCAGATCACCCGATTTAGTGGCTTTTGGTAGAAAGGGAAGATGTGTAACATAATCACGTGGATAGCTATACCTGAATTCAACTGCATGCTCGTGAAATCCTGCCTCTCACCAGTGCTTATGAAGTGGCTGATTATTAGATAAGTCACGTGAAAAAAATAAATAAACCCTTTTAAATGGATGAGCAATAGCAGGGAAAATTGGATTGGCTTTCTTCCACTGCAGGATTCCTGTGTGTAGCTTTGTTAGCTAATGACACCAGCCATTCCTGCGGAACATTTCGATCGCTAACTCTCATGAAGTAGCAGTTACAAAGAAAAATGTTTTTATTAGGCACCTCCATTCTTGGGAATGCGGTGGTGCTCGTATTCCCACTCAGAATCCTAGCAGCAGAGCCTGTTGAAGAATGTGACTGTCTTTGGGCTTTCCATGAGCTTTGATCATTTTCCCTGTTGAGAGGAGGAAGGTGTCCTTCAAGAAGCAGCAGCAGGTGCTCTGTTTGGGACCCCACTACCAGCAGTAGTAGCAGCCACCCCACAGCCTGTCTTTCAGGTTTCATTCAGACAGCTGCTGAATCCATTCCTGTCTGCTGCCCAGCAGCTAAACTGCTGCCACAGAGATGCAGGAGCTGGGAAGACCACAGCTCTAACTTGCTGGTTTTGCTAAGAAAAACAGGTTGGGTGACGGTGGAAGGTAAGTGCTGCTGAGGAAGAAGAATTGTGCAAATTGACTTTTCCGTCCCACCCTCCCTGTGCAGCTCTTGTGGTTTGGCTGTGAGCAGGTACCAGAGAAGGTTTTCAGCTTGTGGGCAGTGGGCTGCCTTAATGCCTGCTCTTCCTCCAGAGAACAGGTGGTGATGGAGAAGTCTCTCCTAGGTTGAATTTGGCTTGTAGCTGGCTCGTTGGACCTTGCTACTTACACAGCTTCTCTGGTGTAGAAGGGGAAGGGAAAGTTCCTTAAAGATATGCTAGAGAAAGGTTATACTTTTCTCTCAAAAGCTCCCACTACTGCCTAGCTCCTAAGGAGCAGCAGAGTTAAGATGAAAGTCATGTCAGTTCTGCTACTGCTACTTGTGAAAACTGTGACTCTGTCTCTGCCCTTGAGCAAAATGACTTGGAATGTAACAAAGATTTAGAAAGTAAGGGTTAAACTCTGCTATGGTTGAAGTAGATTCCTTCAGTTAGGAGTGCTCTGAAAGTGAACAGCTGGAAAGTGGAATGCTTACTTTGCAGTCCATTGGGGAAGGATATGTATTATGGGGGTTTTAATTCAGTTCTTTTAAAACTCGTGTTCGTAAAATTTCCATGTATTTGCAGGACCATTCAGAAATTGTCCTTCACCCTTCAGAAGTGTCCACAGAAAATGGAAATACTAGTCAGTTCCCAAAACCAGAGATGGAAATGCAGTTCACAGCTCTGCAGCCCAGTAAGATGGAGGTGAAGCACCAGGGCAGCACCCTACCAGTTACAGTTAAAATGCTCAAGCCAAGAAAGCAAAGGAAGAGTGAAGAGGTGGATGAGGTGTGACCTAGACCAACTGACATAATACGTTGTGCAGTTTTTCAATGTATTACTCCGATCATTTGTTAAAATCCTATCCTTTTGATTCTCACTGAGATCCTAAGGATACGTAGAGAGAATATTTAAACCTCTTCCCCCCGTGCCCCGCCCCCTGCCAAGTGGTGGATCTCTGGTCTGCGTTGAATAAAGTCATAGATTTCCATTTATTCAGACGCTGGGCAGCGGTCCCTGATAGGTACTTCCTCTTTTCCTTTTACATTTCTCTCTCATTGCTCTTACTATTTGCTTCTGTGATGTGCAGGATTACAGACCAGTTCAGTGGAACTGCTTCTTTTGGTTTAAGCAACCACTGGTATCAGTTAGAATCTCTTCTGATAGGCAGTTACAAGTTAAGCCCCTGGGCTTAATCAGTGCATTTCAGAGTTGGTTTCAAACATACTCTTAGCATATGTGATGTTACAGGCAATTCCTTTTGAAGTAAAACTAAGGTTTGTGTCACCTATATGCATGACAATTATAAAAATAGATTTTAGGCCTTGGTAGTAACCTGGGCAGGCTCAAAGGAATGACAGAAGATTTATTTTCACCATCAGTTTCCTTCTGTTTTATAACTGGAACAACTGGTCTAATGAAATATCTAAAACTTTGAATCTACTTTTTTTTTTTTTTTTTAAAGAAACTATCTTTTTCCTGTATTACTCATGCCCTTAAATGTATTCTGTGAAACTCTGATAATTTTTTTTCTTCTGGGTATAAAATAAGGTTGTCTACATTGCTTGCTGTGGCAGTATCATTAGTATAATGAACAGAGATATCAGTAGCAAAGGTCAAAATGTCAGGTTGAAAATAACATTGAAGTCAAATAAAATGGAATGAAATTTGAAGATAAGTGAATTTTTCAACTTAGATGGTGATCTTGTATTTCTGTACAGATGTCATCTACAAAGTTGTTTAGAAAAGAATACACCCTTAAGAAAGCAAGAATCTACTTCAAGTAAAAAGTCAGCTAAAAAGGAAGATGGAACACTACAAAATATTGGAGAGTTTTTCTAAAGGTCTCCTGTTATTTTTCACTCTAAAGGTTTGTAGAGAATAAATGAGGCTTATTCCATGTTAGCTGGGTATTGTAGAATGGCTTTTCTCTACTGTAATCTGTTAATGCATATGCTGTTAAAGGACACGTCTGCTGCATCAAGTTGTTCTTTCGTTTATGAAATACTGGAGCCTGCACTGGGGCCTGCTGTACTGAATCTTGCAGAGTGGGAGAGGCTGGCTGCATTGCAAGGACCACATGGGTCTGGAGTTCAGGTTGTGTGAAAGGTAAGCCAGGTAGAGCGAAAGGATGCAGTGTGGACTGTGTGCATGTGAATTGATCATAAAAGCAATGTTAAGCTCAAAATGTCAGGGTTACTTTGTTCTTGCTTACAGTAAAACAGTTAAAGGCAATTTCAGAAACTTGACCTGCTGATCTAAAAAAATCAGGAGTTGAATTCAAACCCAGATCTGACCTTGTTCTATAAGCGATCCCTCCCCTGCCTCCTGCTTTGTTTCTGTGGAAATTGTATTAATGTTTTTTGAAGTATGTATGTGGGAGAGGAAAATTAGTTCTACAGAGTCTGAAAGCCAGTATCTCCTGAAAATATGTGGAAGACTTCAAAAAACTAACTATGAAGCAGTTAATGGGTTTCATGAAGTTTAAGCATAGCCTTGGGAAAATTAACTGCTAGGACTTGCCATTGAAGAATATATTTTTATTCTTTCCAACAGTAAGACATGATTTCTGAGTTACGGGGGGGTTTGGTATTTTTTTTTTTTAAGATTAAAATTAGCAGAGGGCACAAGGAATCACCCGTGTTAAATTCTAAAAGACACTATTATTTAACTGGTTAAAACAAGGTCAGTCACTATTCAACATGGACAGTTAAAATTAAGATAGTGGGATTTTAAAAATTTTCCACAGTTGTCAGAGTGGTTCCATGAGGGCAACGTGTCGTTATAAAATGGAAACTGAATTCAGACTGCTCAAAACTTCACCCTGAAAATACTTAATTTGAGCAAATGAGGTCTGACTTGTAACCTTTATTACCATGTCCTGTGTTTTTTCCCTCTTTTGCATAACTCAGTATTGTTTGGGATCTGTTCTTTCCCTCTAGCTCGTAAGATGCACACACTCATCTCTTCATAGAGCTGGTACTAGTTTGATAAAACTATACAAGTACATAGAGAAAATGGACTCAGCCCTGTGCTTCTGTCAGTACAAAGAAGTTAAGCCTGGTTTTCAATTCCTGTTGTATTTAGCATTCATTGAAATCTGAATCCCAATTGATGTTTTTGGTGCTATTTAAATGTGTCCTTTAAGCTTTTGCATTTGAAGCTATAGAAAACTATTTCTGGATAGAGAAGACTGTGGTAGTCAAATACATACCACTTCTGAATTTTTATGTTTAAATTTCAGACTACATCTGTTTCATTTTTAAACTTCTTTTAACAAACCTTTATTCATTAAACTTTTATTCATTAATTTTGAGGTTCATAAACCAGTAAGATTTACGATAAAATTTTTCTTGTAGCAAAGAAGCCGATGGCAACAATAAGCTCTCCCAAGTCTGCAGAACCAGAAAGTGTCAGAGGAAAGGAGCTCCAGCCAAAAGGACCTAAGAGAAAGCTGTGTTCAGCTGACACTTCTTGCCCTCTAGATACCTCTGATTCTTTGGTAAGGGATTACGGGTTAGTGTTCTGTCCATTGTAATCTATTTCTGTAATCCTGGCTTAAAATAAACTATTGGGGGACAGAACAAACATGATCCAAGTCAAATCGCAGAAGAGGTTTGAAAGTACTGCCTTATTTCTTGATTCTACCTGACCGTTCCTTTTGGTCTTTTCTTCCTGATGTGTTATTTTTAATTTTCTCTGTTTTCTCACCTCTCTTCTCTGCATGTGACTGCTGACTTGCTGGATCACCTGGGCAGCAGTCACAGAGATACTTCACACTTGGACTCTTAGATACCTTAGCTGTGCTATGTGGAGTATTACTTTTTCCTCTAGTACAGCAGTTGAGTCTTAATTTGTTTTTCCAGTAGTTGGTGTTCATTTAGGAGTAGCATAAAGGGGTAATAGAAATAGAGACCATTAAGGACTCCATCCATTGGGAATAGCCCGATTGAAACACTGAAGAGAAAGGTCGTCTGCATGTATAATGAACTTTGCAGGGCAAGGGAGCACCTGAGGTAATTTCTGATTCCTTTTCTGCCCAGCTGATACAGGGGTTACTTTAGGATTTGGATACATCCATGTTTTCAAGCACACTTTAAATGGCCTTCTGCGTGTGCTTAAACTGCGTTGCCCTGCCTAAGCCAGCCTAGAGAGAGTCTTATGGGCCAGGGCTTGATGGACTGTTTCTGAAATCCAGCTTTATGGTTTTGTCAGTAACTGAAGTGCTGAGCATGCTCTGGGTGTTAGAAGTACATCGTTCTATTCGGTCCTTTTTCATTTGCCCATACTGAGTTATTCTGTTGACTTTTCTGTGAATTGTATGAATAGATGCAGCAGTAACCAAAATGCTGTCCACAGGAGGATGAAGAAAATGACAGGAATGCAGAGCAAAAGAAGCTAAAAAGCTTGTGAGTAAAAGGAAAAGTTAAAGACTGAATTCTGGGAAAGTCAGAAAGCTACAGAAATGTAAGCTAAAAATATGTTTTCTGAACACTTTTTCACGTAATGAGTATTAGAGATAAGAAGTGAGAGCTGATTCCAGATCACTGTTTTCTTTGGACTGTGATATTTGTTTCTGCAAAAAATGGGATTTTCTATGTTCCCAGTATTTGTTGCTTATTATGATGCACTAACATGGTGTCTCTGTTCTGGAGACCTCTGATAATAGGCAAAATTCATTCTGAAAACAGCTGCTGGGGCAAACCATGTTATTGGTTATGTGGATCTAGAAGTGCATGTCATTTGTCCCTGAAGAAATGCCGAGTAACTCCTGAAATATCATCTTTTTCAGATCTTTATAGAAAAAAGGAGAAGGAAAATGATCAGCTAGTCTTCAAGTGACAACTACGCTCAAAACCAGCGAAATAATCTTGCAAAAGCAGTTTGTATTTTCTAGTTAAGGCATATTTACACTGTATGATTTCAGGTGATGGTGTGTAGGAAGTGATAGATACTTAGTCCTGCTCCAAAGTCTTTATACAGATGTTTAGAATTGGTCTGATGGTTTACGGTTCTGATTCCATTAAAGCTGAAATACTGTTCAAGAAGTTTGTGTCTGAATCTTTTTTCTTTTGTTTTTTAGGAATGGTGTCTTTGGAAGTGTTCCTAATTTCTCCACTGTGCAGTAAGAACTATGCCTGTGTGGAATGGTTTAAGTTGTTTTTTGAGCTGCCCAATATACCTACCATAACTTTTAATGAAAAAAAAAATGAGTACGCAATAAATTTTGTGAGGTGACAAAAAAAGGAATTGGCACTATGGAGAAGTACGATGTTTTTCATCACTTGTGTGGTTTTAACTGTCTTCTATTTACTCTTCCAAAGTAATTTATAAGCACAATATTCTTTCTTAATCTCCATAAATAATTATGATCTACTATTAAAGTGACCCACTCTCAGACATGTGACATTTGATTCTAACCATCCAGTTCTGCTCAGCTAGAACAGCTCTATGTAGTAAGGTTTCAGCTTATAATCAGTGACTGAGTAAACATTTAAAACACTTCTGGTTTCATCGGTGTAGCGTTTAGTGAAGTCACAGGCAGTGGCTTCACTTCATAGGATTTTGCACTGTTTGAGGAACAGTCCTGATGAATTTTCAGAAGGAGCTGAAATTGCATTGACGAGGACCTGAGGTACTCTAACTTGTTGCTCATGCAGCTTTCTTATTTCTATTTTCTTGAATTCATGCCAACCACACAACACTGTTTTTACATGGACTGTGGGATTATTTTGATTATCACTGCATTTTGGTCTGTCACCCATCGTGTATGTGATTCTATGATATCTTTGTTTAAAGAATTCCTTACCAGTCAGTTTTGCACATATATAGTGTTTAGCACCTTAGGAAGAATATCTTCTCTACAAGATTGCCTTTTGAGGTTTGGTTTAGTCTTGACCACAAAAATTTTTCAGAGGTTCTCTGTCAACGTTAAGTCTGAGATTTAATTTTCTGTTCCCTCCCTCCAAGCCATACTGGTTCATCAGCAACAACCAGTTGGTCTGTAGAGGCAGTGATGGTTTGCTCATACAGCCAGGTAAGTGCTGCTTAATTTTAATAGTACAGCTGCAACTTTACTGTGCTTTAGAAATGATTCCATGATTTAAGTTATAAGTGGGGTTTTCTGTTTGTTTTCTTGGACTACTGCTCTCTGTTGTCTTTTGTTTGATTGAAGAAAAAAAGAATTGGATTGACTTGAACATGAGATTAAATTTGGTTTTCTTGAGAGGAGAAAAAGGGACTTTGAATACCTGTTGCAGTTTAGTTTTAACAGATGTGACACCTTTAAAAATGAAAATCAATGTAAAAATGGTCATTAGTAATCTTTTTAGTAGAAATAGTTTTCCTTTTCATCTTTATGTGAGTGTAACTTAAATGTGACAACAGTGCTGTGAGTCAATCCAGTGGCAACAAACTCTCATGCGGTTTTCTCTGCTGTTACCCAGTAGATTGAGCATGCAATGTCTTTCCATAGGATAATGCATAGTTCTGTAGGTCCTGACTTGTAAGATCAGATTCTCATACTGCCTCCTCTCTAGTTTCATGGCTGTAAAATGGAGTTGTACCCCTATACTCCTCAACAAACAGAGATTGATATTTTCTTCTTTCTAACTTGAAAGTGGCAAAGTGAGCCTGATCCACAAACCATCCAGTTCTTCCATTGCTTCAACTTTTTGTCTTCATCTTCCGTCTGTGTGAATGAGAACTTAGATTTCCTTGACATTCTTGGTATTGTCATCTTTCTTCCCTCTTTTCATTCTAATAGAAAGATGTAAAATCCAGGTGATGATCAGGGGTAATTCTAAACAAAAATAAATGCAATATCACTTAGTATCTCTTTACAGGTAGGATTTTATACTTTGAGCCCCTTTTGTCCTTCCTCAGATCTTCCATTTTCTACCCTCTGTGCTCCAGATACCTGGCCTGATCTCCTTCAGGACTACAGAAGAGCACAGCAGTGAAGGTTCTTGCCTCATGTCGGTGCTAGCTGCTCATTTTACAGAAGTCTCATAGCTGGAGACAGTAAATATATACAAGGTGAAGTCATGGAACAGTCTTAAACAATAGGACAGCACTTTGAATATTCTTTGTCTTTCTCTTAACATTTTGTCTGATGTTCTCCAGTTTTAGCAGATGTTCTCAGTCAGCTGTTCATCTTGACCCTTGTTTTCTCTGAATAGTTCCTGTTAATTTTAGAACCCATCAGCACGTCCTTGTTTAGCTGGATTGTTCTTCCATTGTGTATAACCTTGCACTTGCTTGCAGAGAAATTCATATGTCATCATGTTGCCTTGAATGACAGTTTGACTGCTTATTAAATCATCAAATGGCCTTATAGCTCTTATTTCACCAAAAAACATTGGCAAGGTAAGCGCAGGATTGGAAGAATGCTGTATTACTTGATTGTTGCATGTATGATTTCTTTCTTGATTCAAATGTGTGGAAGTAATAGAAGTATCTTCAGCCATTTGACATCTCTGAAATTGCTGATCGATAGAGTTCTTCTCCCTAAACACAGTATTTTGTAGTTTCAAATACCTTGTGCTTCTTTCTGATTTTGTTGGTAAATAACAAGTGACAAAAGATTTAACAGTTTGTTTCAATGACTGGTGAATTTTAGTTTAGTTATCCGTGCAGCTAACTAGGAAGTAGAATCTCTCAGTCGAGCCACTGTGACTCTTGGGAATGCTACTGTATTTCCACCTGTATTGCCAGTTTTTCTAAGTTCTTGTATTTACTAAAATTCTGTCAGTGTTGCTGAGCTATCTGGAGGCTATACGAAAACCTGTTTTTTCTGGAAGTCATTTGAATGGGTGTTTTCAGTATAATCTGGCCATTAGAGTAGCTATATATACATGTACAAAAATTTTGTCTGCTTCACTTACCCTGTTTTTCTGTCCCTAAGGTAGCCTTTGCAACTGCAAGAATTGCACCGAATTAACTTCCTTCATAGGTGGAGACCTGGTTATCAAACTCCTGGTTACTGATTTTGAATGTATACAGAAATAAAGCATGGTCCCTTTTGCTTTGGTCAAGGGATGACAATTTCTGTACTTCCTACAGCTCTTGGAGTTTGAGCCTGAGTGTTGGTAACCTAGAAAATGGGTCAGAATTTGTGTACCGCCTTCGTCTATGTCAGGATTAACCATTACTTCCTGAGCAGGAAGAGCATGGGTGTGATATGAAGGGGAAAAAAAGGATTCAAGCAAGCAGGGTTTTTTTTTGATACTGTCACATATAAAAGTGTTCACTTTCAGTTCTGTGGAAGGAATGGGAAATAATTTTTTTCCGGGTCAATACTGAGACTGGCTTGGTGTTGTCATTCTTTCAGCTCGTCTGGACAGCGAAGCAAAAAGGTGTTCTAGGCCATCATTTCCCTTTTGCCTTCTGACTTTTTCTTGTAAGTATTGTAACTGATTAAAAGCTGAGCATGAATATGCCTACTCTTGATTTTAGTCTTACCTTAGTGTAATGTTCATCAATTCGCTTGCAGAGCACAGAGAATTAGTGTGAGTCTATTAATGGAGGAGAGCTCAATTCTTTACCTAGCAGAGACCACAGGCAAGCACCATTTCATGGAAATTTGGTCTATATTTTTTTACATGAAGAAGACATCTGGTAATACTTAAACTTTTCTTGTTCTCTTCAGAACTTCCTTGGCTGCAGGAAGGTTGTACTGCAGCCGTGCTGGGTGATGCACGTGTCACTGCAGCGTTGGCTGACGGGGGGGACACAAGCTTCTGTGTGTGGAGTGGGGTCAGGCACTGCTGCTGTGCTGAGAGAACTCAAATCCCACAAAGGAAAGTCTCCTGGGGTACCAAGAGTGACTTCCACTGTTTTGCTCACCCCCCCACATTTGAGTAAATCTTGTTTCTGAAGCTGTCTGGAATAGACAACCTAGTTCAGATCAATCTCTTCTATGCACTGAAAACTTGATACTTTCTGTTTCCCAAGAGAATAAGCTTATAACTTTAATAACAGTCTTTTAAGACCTGGCCTCTCTTCTTTGGTGTTTTGTTTTCCCACACAAGGAAGGAAAGTCTTCTGTAGTATGTAACACCTGAATCCTGCAAAGTGACTCGTACAGCAACACCACTGTCCTTGAAGAGTTCCTTTTGAGCACGTCATGCTGGGGATAATTCTTAGAAAACCGCCTATACTTGTGTCAAGCTGCCCCACAACTTTTCCAGTGGTTAAGCCTCATTTTGCAAAGCCTATTCCTTACTCAAATTCAGCGTGTTTGGGGTGAACACTTTTTCTTTTGCCATGCTCATGGCACTCCAGTTACAGACATAATAAAGTTTTCTGGAAGGAAAATATGAGAACAATACTTCATATAGGTCAAACTTTTCTCTTTGACAAAACAAGGAGGAACAGTGGCACCATTTGATCAGACGACTCATAAAGTGAGGGGAACTGTTTCTGGAGTTGAGTGAGAAAAGGGAGCAGAATATTTATGGGGTGATTTTTTCAGTAATTAGGTAGCTTTTCATAGATAAGTATTTGAATGTTAATGAAACATGATTAGTGCTGGGAGAGAGGAAAAATAAAAATATTTTTAGTAGAACATGCTTACTTGGGTCTCTGCAGTCAGTTACTGTGTCTCAGGTACGACAGTAAAATCCCCAGGAGATGGCGCTGAGGCACGGCTTGAGATGGCCAGGCTCCACACCAGGAATTCATCTGGGAGGTGCAGGGGGTGGAAATGTTTTACTTTGTGTTAAACTAACCCAGTTTGCAGCCTATTTAGCCAAGCTGCATAAAAAATGCAGAATGGGACCCTGCTGGACTAAACTTGCTCTGCAAATTCCTAGTCACAGAATCATCTGGGTTGGAAAAGACCTTAAAGATCATCTAGTCCTGAGAGTTCCCAACTCCCCCAGATCCCTCAGCGCTGGCTCAGCCCGACTCTTCAACCCCTCCAGGGATCCCGGGGACTCCCCCCTGCCCTGGGCAGCCCATTCCAACGCCCAACAGCCCCTTCTGCACAGAAATCCTTCCTCAGAGCCAGCCTGACCCTGCCCTGGGCAGCTTGAGGCCATTCCCTCGGGGCCTGGCGCTGGGGCCTTGGCTCCAGAGACTCATCCCCCCTCTCTGCCCCCTCCTGGCAGGGAGTTGCAGAGGGCCAGGAGGTCTCCCCTCAGCCTCCTCTTCTCCAGACTGAACCCCCCCAGTTCCCCCAGCCGCTCCCCAGCAGACCTGTGCTCCAGACCCTGCCCCAGCTCCGTTGCCCTTCTCTGGCCACGCTCGAGTCATTCAATGGCCTTTTTGGGGTGGGGGGGCCCAAAACTCAACCCAGGAATCGAGGGGCGGCCTCCCCAGTGCCGAGCCCAGGGCTCAGATCCCTTCCCTGTCCCTGCTGGCCACGCCATGCTGACACAAGCCAGGATGCCATTGGCCTTCTTGGCCCCCTGGGCTCTCTGCTGGCTCCTGTTCATCGGGCTGTCAATCAACCCCCCCAGGTCCCTCTCTGACTGGCAGCTCTCCATGACCTTTGCTTGTAGCCATGCAATTGCAATTTCACAGTTTTCAAGTTTGGTACGTGGCTGCTTTGAGGTTGTTGGTGTTTAGAGACACAGTGGAGGCAGCGCAGCCACCGTGTTATGGTTTTTAATCCCTCCTCTGTACTGAATCACTGTACCTCCCATTAGATCTGTCAGGGTCCGTGGGTGTTAAATGCTGCTAGGATGTAAATCGTTTTTCTTGTGAGGAGCTATTCAGACTCATCCAGACTCTATAGTGCCATGGTGAGAACAGAGCGGGCTTGTACCCTCCCCATGCTAATTGCAGTGGTCTCTATTAGCTCTGGAGCCACACCATAATCCAGGCTGTTTTCTGGAAAGTCATAAATTGTGACCCAGTGGACAGAGTCTTTTGGTGTCTTGGACTAACAGAATGTTGTCAATGCCAAAATTCTCACAGATATTCTCATTTTAGGTTCAATACATTAAAATTCCTGTGATTTAAAAAAAAAAAGGAAAAAAAGAAAAACAACTGTCGGGGAAGGCAGCTGGTCAGCCGACAACCTGACTGGAGAAGAGCTCGACCTTGACAAGATTCCAGTGTGCCCTTGAGAAGACCAGACAGAGAGAGGAAAGAATGTTGTAAAGCAGTCTGGGGAAGTAAGGGGAACACAAGGTGTTGGCATCTAACCACCAGTCACACTTGTGAAAAACAACTCCAGAGCCAATGAGCTTTTGCCATGGGAGCACAGAGATATTATGAAAAGGCAGATCAGAGAGGCTGTGGCGGCTTTTTCACCTTGCATGCTGACTTAAGCCGAAATGTCTCCTGTCTTTTTGGTTTGTCTCTACAACAACAAAAAACACCACCAAAAATGTTATCTGATATATTAGGGTTTTCTGTTGAGAGACTTTCTGGGTTCAGAGATACTTTTGCACAAGCTACTTTGCCCGTCTGTTCTCCCTGATCCCCTGAGCAGGCAGAAACGCAAAACTCAGAAGGCTTCTATTCTCTTTGCTCTTCAGAGAAAAGAAATTGTGTCAACTGCAATACACTGCTTGGACACAAACCACCTGAGCTGGCAGGAAGAAACCCCGGATTGTGTCCCTGACATGTGTAAAGCTCTTGAAAAAAGGCTCCCAGGCACCTTGGTTTCAGCAGCAATCCTTGAGTTCCAGACCTGGGTGCTAACATTTCTGAACAGCTGCAGGTTTTGTTTCTGTGTTGGACATGTAGAAAAAAAAAGATGTAATGCTGTGATGAGAAAGGGCTTCATTTCTCCAACAGCAGGGCCTTTAAGACAACAACATGTTGTAAGATCCAAGCTCTTTGTGAGCTAAATCTCTGTTGACAGCACATGGTTGATGCAGTTCTGCAGACGGGACAGATCCTTGTTGTGTCCCAACCTGCCTTGAGATCCCTTGCTCACAGCCCTGGCCACGACAAGCCAGAAATGTTCATATGGATGAATGCTCACACGTATGCCTTACATATATGTGAAAGGCCACTCCTTCATGCGTTGTTCGAGGAAAAATTATACTTGTAAACAACAATTCTGTTCTTGATACGTGTGTAATACAGAATGCAAAGTTACGCAGCCAGAAACAGGAGCAGGGGTTTGAAACGCTGATGTGTAAAAAACCTGAAAATGACTGCTGAATGGTTGTACGTGCAGGAGGGCTGAGTACAACAGGGATTTTATCTGCTCATTGATCCTTCTTCCGTCAATAGGTCATCACTTGTTAGCTCCAAATCTGAAGCTGCTTTCACCCAAAGGCCTTCTCTTACTGTTCTCTTCTGAGATACCTGTCTCAGAGTCCTGGGTCACTTGACACTAATTCCTAATAACTGCTGTCAGTTTTGAAGGCAAAGCCAGTACTGAAGAGGCAAAAGAGTGAATTGTTCTTCTGTTCCTGGAAGTTCCACATTTAGCAGCCAGTTGTCACACAAGGCTGCTGCTGTGGCCTCTCCTATGTATTATCTGAATGTTACCTGTTTCAGGGAAGACCACAGGAGTTAGGCTTCGGATTGCATCGGAAGTAAAATGTCAATTGAGTAGAGGAACTCAGTTGCCAAATTTTCCCTGTAGGATCATGCTTCTAGAGATACTGTATAGACATTGAAAGCATTTTAAAATAGAAAATTTATCTCACTTTTCGTTAATCTTAATGCCAATGTAGCAATCGGTATTTCTGTTCAATAGACTTCAGTTGTAGTTGGCTCATGCCTACACAAATTTTTTCTGCCTGACCTGATCTGTAACTTATGAAACTGAGCAGAGGAGTCTCTCTGAAGGCTGTATTGTGACTGCAGCTTATTTGGACAACTGATGGCTTCTGTTTCTTTTAGGTTCCAGAGTTTGTCATCTAAGCATTTATTTTTCCATTTAATGTAAAATCTTTGACAGGAGCTGAGCCCTGACGCATGAAGTGGCATCCCAAGATCAAATGTTATTAACATAAAGTACTGGAGACCACCAGTTGAATCAAAGGACTTCGTTTTCAGAGGCGGTCTATCCCAGATTTCTGGTAAAAGTCCATGAAAGCTGTGATTTTGTACTATTTTTCAAAACTGGATCCTGACCTAAGACTCCTTAATTGGACGGCACCGTTAGTGGGGAATGACTTCTGGCTGCTGTACTGAAATCTCTTCAGTATATGACCATCCGCCCAATGTTCTGCAAAGGCAGAAAATATTAATAGAGAATATTCTGACAGCTCTGGATTTATAACACAGCTGAATTTGGCCCATTATATTTATAAAATGGATATCGGTCAGAATTTCTGTGGATGAGAACCTACCCAGCTAAGTAGTACTTTGGTTTTGGAACTGTTTTGCCTTTGTATAAGAATATTAAGCAAAAGCAGTATATTCTAAAAATACATTCAGTAGAAATTTGTACAAAAATGGTACTGCTGCTACAGGGTTTCTTATGAACAATTATATAAATAATTTGCTTTAAAACAGACTCTAAATATTTATGCAATGCAGCAGTTAGAAAAGTTATATAAATTTTAAGCCTGAGAGTAGCTTACTGTGTTCAACATCTTCGGTTTGTACAGCAGAACATTTTTCATTTAACAGCATATTTAAAAAAACAAAGTAAATACCAGAAGACATACTGTGTGCATGCCCTGTATTTAAATATAAAGCTTGAGTTGCAAACGGAGTCAGCTACAACGAGGGAAATACTGAATCTGACTGTTAGTAAATGTTCTCCCGTGCTTATATTATATGAAGATTATTTGTCAATAGATAATGCTGCATATGCTATGAGTTCAATGAACTAAACCAAAAAGGTTTCTAAATGACGAGATTTTAAGAAGCGGATCTACACGTGGGATGTCCAGTCTGCTCCCCTTAGCCAGGCCCAGCAGAGGACTCGCCATCTCTTCAGCCACACCCCTGGGTTCTGCTTGCCCTGTCAGCAAAACTGCTCTCAGACTTGGGTGCCTGCTAAACAGGGGCCGTGCCTGGATCCTCCTGCTTTTTTAACAGTAGTGGCTCTTAATGTTGTCCTCTTGCTTTTGAGTCCAGCTCCTGACCCTTGGCTTTGCTCCCTGGGTGCTGAGCACGGGGCTCAGATCCCTTCCCTGTCCCTGCTGGCCACGCCAGTGCTGGTACAAGCCAGGATGCCATTGGCCTTCTTGGCCCCCTGAGCACTCTGCTGGCTCATTATCAAGCCCCCCCCGGCCCCTCTCTGACTGGCAGCTCTCCACCACTCCTCCCCCAAGCCTGTAGCCCTGCTGGGGGTTGTTGTGGCCCAAGGGCAGCCCCCGGCACTTGCCCTCAGTGAAACTCCCCCAGTTGGGCTCAGCCCATGGCTCCAGCCTGCCCAGGTCTCTCTGCAGCCTCCCCACCCTCGAGCAGATCAACACTCCCACCCAACTGGGTGTCATCTGCAAACTGACTGAGGGGGCACTCCATCCCCTCGTCCAGATCATCAATAAAGGTGTTCAACAGGAGTGGCCCCAAAACCCACCCCTGGGGGACACCACTCGTGACCAGCCACCAGCTGGATTTAACTCCGTTTACCACAACTCTCTGGGCCTGGTCGTCCAGCCAGTTTTTTACCCAGCAAAGCGTGTGCCCATCCAAGTCATGAGCAGCCAGTTTCGCCAGGAGAATGCTCTGGGAAACGGTGTCAAAGGCCTTGCTAAAGACAAGATAAACAACATCCACAGCCTTTCCCTCATCCAGTAAGCAGATTGCCTTGTCGCAGGAGATCAGGTTTGCCAGGCAGGACCTGCCTTTCATAACGCCATGCTGACTGGGCCTGATCCCCCGCCTGTCCATTACGTGACTTGTAATGGCACCTGAGGTGACCTGCTCCATGACCTTCCCTGGCACCGAGGTCACACTGACAGGTCTGTAGTTCCCTGGATCCTCCTTTCTGCCTCTCCCGTAGACGGGTGTCACATTTGCCGCCCTCCAGCCCCATGGGACCTCCTCAGTCAGCCACAACTCCAGGGAAATCATGGACAGCGGCTTGGCGAGCACATCTGCCGACTCCCTCGGCACCCTTGGGTGTAACCCATCAGCTCCCACAGACGTGTGTGCATCCAAGCGGTGCAGCAGGTCTCTGACCACCTCCTCTGCAACTGTGCTGACCTCAGTCTGCTTCCCCTCCCCATCTCCCAGCTCCTCAGGCCGGGTGTCCAGGGAACAGCCAGTTCCACTGCTACAGACTGAGGCAAAGTAGGTGTTGAGCACCTCAGCCTTTTCCTCATCCTCAGTTACCATGTTTCCCTCTGCATCCAGGAAAGGAGGGAGATTTTCCCTAATCCTCTTTTTGCTGTTAATGAATTTACAGAAACATTTTTTTTATCCTTAACAGCTATAGCCAGGTTGAGCTCTGTCTGTGCTTTGGCTGTCCTAATGTTCTCCCTGCATAGCTTCACTACAACTTTATAGTCCCCATGAGAGACCTGCCCCCTCTTCCAAAGGCAATAGATTCTCCTTTTGTTCTTGAGATCCAGCCAAAGGTCCCTGTTCAGCCAGGCCAGTCTCCTTCCCCGCCTGCTTGTTTCCCGGCCCACGGGCACAGCCTCTCCTGGGCCTTTCCGACTGCTCTCCTGATGTCCAGCCTTCCTGGGCTCCCGTTTCCTTCAGGGCAGCCTCCCGAGGGATTTTGTCAATCAGTCTTTGGAACAGGTCAAGGTTAGCCCTGCGGAAGTCTAAGGTGGCAGTTTTACTATCCCTTTCTTGGTTTCTCCAAGGATGGAAAACTCGATCATCTCATGGTCACTGCACCCAAGACAGCCTCCAACCTTGACCTCCCCCACAAGCTCTCCCCTGTTCCCAAGCAGCAGGTCCATGGGGGCACCTTCCCTGCCGGCTCACTCACCAGCTGCGTGAGGACGTTGTCCTCCACACAGCCCAGGAACCTCCTGGAATGTTCCCTCTCTCTGTGCTGTGATCCCAGCAGATACCCGGGAGGTTCAAGTCCCCCACAAGAACAACGGCAAGTGACCACGAGATTTCTCCCAACTGTTTGTAGAAGGCTTCACCCCCCTCACTGCTTTGGCTGGGGGGTCTGTAGCAGACTCCCACAGCAAGATCTGTGTTATTGGCCCTTGACCTAACCCACACACTCAACCCTGTTATCACTGTACTTGATTTCTGAGCTCTCACAGCATCCTCTAACACACAGGCCACTCCACCGCTTCTCCTGCCCTGTCTGTCCCTCCTGAAGAGCTTGCAGCCATTGATTGCCGCGCTCCAGCCATGTGAGGCATCCCACCATGTTTCTGTTAGAGCTACTACATCAGAGTTCTGCTGCAGCACGGCCTCAAGCTCCCCTGGCTGCTGCTCACACTGCATGCGTTGGAACAGATGCACTCAAGATGAGCTCATGAATCCAACCCCCTTTGGTGAGCGTGGGCCCCATTCCCTACCAGACCCTTCTCAGGTGCTTCCACGGTCCCTAAACATCTTTCCCTTCTCTCAAATGAAGTGGTAGAGGGAGAGCCCTCACCAGTCCAGCATCCTTCAAGCTGTGGCTCGCTTCCCTTGAGCTTGTTACTAACGTGCCCAGTTATCACCCTGTCCCCCCACATATAAGCCCTGTTGATAAGCCCTGCTAACTCCTGCCCCAGAATCCTTTTCCCCCTCTGGGACAGCTGCATCCCACCTGTCTCATTTGTTACCAGCAAACCAGGTGCCTTATAAACCTCGCCATGGTCAAAGAACACAAAATTCCGACGGTGGCACCAGTCTCTGGGCCACGTGTTAATCAGATATATTTTCCGCCCTCTCTCAGTGGCTTTCCCTTCCACTTGAGGGATTGATGAAAACACGATCTGAGCTCCCGAGCCTTCAGTTAGCCACCCCAGTGCCTTGAAGTCCTTTTTGAGTGACTTAAGACTTCTCTCTACCACCTCATCGTTACCTGCCTGGATAACCAAGAAGGGCTAGTAATCAGAGGGCCGCACCAGAGCAGTGACCTTCCTTTTAATATCTCTGACCCAAGCCCCACAGAGGCAGCAGACCTCTCTATGGTATGGGTCTGGTCAGCGTATGGGCCCCTCCGTACCCCTCAGAACAGTCACCCACTACAATTACCCTCTTTTCTTCTTACTTGAAGAAGTTGCAAGTCTTGGGGCTGAGGGACAAGCTGTGGATGGCTCACTACATGGGTCCTCGTTTCCATCTTCATTTGGCTGGTCTTCTAGTTCCAAAGCCTCATACCTATTGTATAATAACAACTGGGAAGGTGAGGGGGGCCAAGAAGGTTTTCACTTGCCTTCCTGAGGAAGGACTTGACTCCATTCCCCCCTGTCCCCCACATGCCCTCCTTCTGCCTGGTGAGGGGAGGGGAGGGGGTCCTTGCATTTCTTCTGGAGCCTCTACCTGATGCCTTTGTCTCAGAGTGTGAGCCCCACCAGTCAATCTCGTTTTCGCACTCTTTGATAGTTCTCAACCTTTCTACCTCCTCCCTCAGTTCAGCCACGTGCCTGAGCAGATCGTTTACTTGATCACAGCGCACACAAACGGTGTCTCTGACTCCCTCTGATTCAGGTGCCAGGCTCGGGCACTCTCATCAGGCAGAGACCTGCACAGCCGCCTGTTTGTGCAGGACCTGTGTCTGGCTTCCCACATTCCTCATCACTCTGCCTCTGGGCCATGTTGTGACCATGTTCTTCTCTCTGGCCAGGAGAGAACCAATCTGTGTGCTGTTTCCCACACGCTGGGCTCTCCCTTCCCTGCAGTGCCATTCCTTCCCTCCTCTCTCTCCAGCACCGACCAGTTGCTTGCAGGGATCGAAGGTACCTTGTCCAGTGGCAGACCTCAGCCCTGCTCTACACTCAGCCTCGGCGCACTCAGTCAGGTGCTGTCTGGTCACCCTGAGCTTGGTGGGCAGCGACTCGCTGTCCTCCCATGAGGTTCTTATCACCCGATCAATGGTGGGTGGTGCTGGTTCTGCCCACCCAGCTCGTTACGGAGGAGCGGGGTGTGAGCTGCTCTCCTCGGCAGTGACTGTTGGCGTGGTTACACCGCGTTCAGAACAGGCGCCACCAGCCCTTGGCTCTGCCCTCGCCCACGCCGCCTCAGCTGCTCGGCCACCGGCTTGCCAGTCTCCTTAGAGCCGGCTGGCCGCCTCCCTGGCTCCAAAAGGTTCAAAAGCTCATTGGATAGTTCACTGAAAACTTTTTATTGTAGCCAACAAGTGACATAACTGGGCCATAATGTATTCTGCTGATATTTTATATCTATCTCTTCTTCTGCCAGGTTGAACTAGATCCATCAGATGCTGTTACTTCTCTTCTCATTTTTTCCTTTGCTGCTTCTTGTTTAACTTTGCTGCTGCTCAGCTCAGCTGTCTCAACAGGTTCATTTGCAGGTGGCACATCTTCTTCACTCACAATCTTATTGCCAGTTTCCTGGATAAGTTTAATCATTTTGGTGGGGTTGTTAAGAAAAGCAGATTTATTCTTTTGCAGAGTTAGCCCTCCTTTTCCACCATGAGGTTTGGTCTTCCCCTTTGGTGATGTTTTCGATTCATCAGTTTCTGGTTTAGATGCCTTTATGGAAGTGGCTTCGTTTTCTTTATCAACCTTTTCATCTACTTTTCTTTTTTCAGGTTTTGCCTTAGAAGGTTTGCTTTTCTCCACAGTTTTTTTTGACTTGTTCTTTTTGTTGGACGGCTTCTCTGACTTGGTTTCTTTTGGATGGTCTTTCTTTGCCTTTTTCTCCTCGGCTGGTCTGGTTTCCAGGAGATCGTCACTTTTGGGTGAACTTTCCATGGAGCACCAAGACACTTTTGAGAAGAAGATGTTTTAACATTGTCTATCTTTGTAACTCCTCCTTTGCTTTTTTCACAGGAGGTTGGTTCTGTTTGAGGAGGTATTTCATGATCAGTGTCCACCTTCTCTTGGAAAGCTTTATCTGGTTTTATTATACTGTCTTTCCTAGGAGGAAGAGCCACTTCTACTTTCTGCTTTGTCTTGCCAGTTTTTGCTTTTGGCTTACCCTCCTCTTTTTTCTCCTTTTCAGACACTGGTTTGACAGCAATAGAATCTGCTCCCATAGGCTCATGTCTCATAGGTGTGGCATCATCTCTGCTTGGGAGCGTGAACAGAGAGTCCATTTTAACATCGGCTGCTGTAATTGGCTCTCTTCATTTTCTCATACCTTATAACAGTTCAGCATTGGGAAGTCCTTCATTCTCATTCCCTTCTCTTCTGGTGTTTTTTAAGTTTAGTGGGAGACTGGTCTCTACCTACTGAAGAACTTAAATGTGAATGGTGGCATCTGCACGGAGGTGATCTTGACCTAGAATGGTGATAATCATGTGACCTTGACCTAGACCGATTCTGATGACTCTTCCCTTTGCCTCTTCTGGGATATGGTGGCGATTGCAATTCAGAATGAGAATAGGAATGACTAGATGATTGGGAGTAGGAGTTAGTGTGAGGAGAACCCAGTCTTGACTTAGAGTAGTTATGTGAACTTCTAGATTAAGAAGCAGCGCTATAAGGAGCTGGGACCATACAGAAAACGAAAAACACACTCGTACACACACAAAGAAATTTAATTCAAGACAGTGATTGATTCCTAAATTTGGTTTGGTTTGTTTTTTCCTCTCCATATGCTTATGTCAAAGCTTCTTTCACTGCGGACAAAACGGTACTGCACATTGAAGAACTTAATCACACGTAAAAGTTTCTGCTTTCAAAAAAGAGCAGCTGCTGCTTTGTTGTTTTAAAACATACAGAAAGGGAACGTTTATTTCCACTTCTTTTTACTACATGAACTACCACAGTGTGATGGTTTAGGCCCTGCCGGGACCTGAGACCATGTTGCTGTTGCTCTGGGGTCGGGGGCAGGAGTGTCCCCCAGGGCGGCGGCGGGTCCAGGGGTGGCCGCGGGGCTGTGCTCCTGCTCCTCGGCAGCCTGGGAGTCCCGGGGCTCCAGCTGCTGCATGAAGCGCTCCCTGCACCTCTCCGCGACCATGTCGACCAGCCGGTGCACAAACTCCACTGCCCGGTGCTGCAGGAAGGGCTGCAGATCCTGCACCAAGGCCTCCCTGTCCAGCCAATCGAGGCACCGATGGGCGATGATGGTGGCCTATAACACATCTATCACCCAGCACCACTCGCTGACCAAGTCCAGGAGACACTGCCGCAGCATCTCCCTGCACTGCTGGAGAACTCCCACCCAGACAGGGGGCCGAAAGCCACGCACGGGCACTGGGTCTGCAGCCCGCTGGTTGTACTGGTGGCGGGCAACTGATGGACGGGAGGAGCGCCGCCGGAAAATCTCCTCTTCAAAATCTTCCTCTGCCTGCACAGAGTAGATGACGGACTGGACAGTCCGCCTGCAAAGGGGGCACGACGCTTTCCTCTTGGCCCACCGCACAATGCAGCCCAGGCAGAACTGGTGGAGACAGGGGAACGCATAAGCGGGGCCATCTTGGGTCTCGCCGCAGATGGGGCAGCTCCACTCGCTGTCTTCAGCCATGTTGGCTCGTTGTGGCAGGCTGGGGAGAGCTGAGGACGAGGAGCTGCTCCCCATCGCTGGCGTCACCCGCTGCACAATGGAGAAAGGCCCCGGTCACTCCCTGTCCCGGCGAGGGGAGGAAGAAATGCCCAGGCCCCTGGCGAAGGACACCCTCCGGCTCCCCGAGCCCCTTCACCCACCCCGGGGGGACGCTCCCCCGCACAGCTCACCTCTGCTGCCGCGAGCGCTCCCGACAATGCCCGGCTGCCTGACCCAGGCAGGGCCGGGGAAACACAGGGGATGGCTCCGGGACGGGCACCGAGAGCTGCCGACGGCAGCCCCCAAAGCACCCCCCAGCACCCGGAGCAGCCTCGCTCGACCCTCCACACCTCGCAGACACGCTCGGCAGGAGTCCAGGCACGAGCCACACTGGGCCGGGCTCTGTCGGTGCCCGAATGCAAGCAGGGAGGGACGTGAGGTCACAGACCCTCGCTCGCTGATGTCACAGACCACCGCTCTGTGACACGGCAGTGGGCCGCCTGTCTCCATGGCGCTTGCCCGTGTCGGGGCGTGGCTGGCCCTGGCACTCGTACAGATGGAAAATGCAATCGTTCCCCTATTCCTTGGACTTAGAAACGAGCCACTCTTCTATGGCTTGTACCTGTTGCACTGCCAGCACAAGAGGTCTAGAGAAGACCGAGCTGAAGCACGGCAGATGAGAAGAAGCCGTCAGCAATCCACGTTAGGAAGCTCAAAAGCAGAGGCACAGTTTGCACAGAAAATGCCCCGGTTATGGCCGAAACACAGTTCTCACTTCCAGAGAACCGTGGAGAGTTGCTCATTACAGGGAACTGAGGCCCAGAAAGGGTTTCTCTGCATCCCCTTCCCTAGCCATCACATACAGCTTAAGTTAACTTGAAATGGCAGTACAATGGAAAATGCTGTTTGCCTGGAATTCCTCCATTTGATAAGCTGAGAGACACGTTGGAGGGAACACTTGGGATGGCCAAGGCCGGAATAGTAAAATCTCCTGGAAAACCTGTGAGACAGACATGGATTCTGATGAGTGGAAGTCTCAAAGCTGTTTATAAGAGGGCTTAGCACCAAGCATAGTGTGGTGGTTTAGGCCCTGCCGGGATCCGAGACCACGTCGCCACTGTCCCTCCCCCACCCTCGGACCGGACAGGGCAGGGAGTGAGATACAAACCCGGGGGTTGGGATGAGCAGAAATTTAATACAACAGTGGAACAAATAATAAACCGAACAACAACAACAACAGCAGTAACAATAAAAATAAACAGTAATAACAATGAACAGGACTAGAGATATACAGAAATACACCACAAGGATAGAGCAGAGAAGGGGAGCGACGACGAGCAAAAGCCCAAAAGTCGTCCCTGCTCTTCCCGCGCTTGGGCGCCCGGCCCTGATGTCAGCACAGTATTGAATAACCTGTCTGGAGCTCCCTACCCACTGCGGGGGAAACGTAACCCTCTCCTCGCTGAACCAGGACAGAACCTAAATGAAAAATCCCTGATATCACTTGTTCATAATGAAACGCATCCATGAGTCTTGACTTCCCAGAAGTTGATGTGGGGAAAGCATAAATATAAATAATAAAAGCCCAAGCAGGTGTTCAAAGCATCTAGAAGGGGCAATAGGAATTGATAAAGAAATGAAGTTTTAGAACAAGACCTCTGCTATTACCGTCATTTAGGTAGATTTGTGCAAAATATATTCATATAAGAAAAAGCTTTTTGAAAAAGTAAAGCCTTTTATGCAGATGTGATTGAGAAAGTTGTTGAATTCTCAGTACTAATTCTCAGTAGTGCAAACAAACATCTGGGAATGATGGTGCAGGTTTTACATAGGAAAGAAGAGTAATAAAGGTCCACATGTGAAACCTGTGGGAACAAATAAGGAGGAGGAACGAAAGGGAGAGTTACTGTGGAAATTCTGTACGTGCTGTGGGGAGCTGTGAACCCCTCTGCGTGCTTGGCTTTGCCCAAGAGAGCAATTCCATTGTAAAACCAGAGACCAGAGGCGCAGTCCTCCACTGCTGAAGCGTGGGGAATTCTGCCCTGGCTTTGAGCAGACGCTGTAAGCTGAAGCTGCATCTCTTCCCCAGCCCCGCCGTTGTCAAGCTCTGCAGGCACACAGTGACCCTCAGCCCCGGGCGATGGCTCGGCTGTTGGCCGTGAGGAGGGGCCACAGTGCGGGACTCCCGGGACAGGGCAGAGGTGCCACGGGAAAAGGCGGTGATGCCATCTTGGTGTTTCTCCACCAGCAGCCGATCTTCGCCTGTGGAGCAGGTTTCTGCAAGACCGAGCACCTGGGCCTGTTTCCAGGCCCAGCGCCCAGCCCCAGCTCAGGCTGTGCCCCAGCTGCCCTGCTGCAACACAGCCCGTCCCTCTGCACGTCCGAACTGCAGGCGAGGCAAGCTGGGAAGAGGACGGAGGGGCGGCGCTTCAGGGAAATAGTCCTCCAGCCGAGGCAGAGAGCGCCCGCCTGCCTTGGGTCTGCCCGCGAGTAGGCAACCAGGGCCCAGAACCATTTCTTACCAGAATTGTGGCTGGCTTGTGCAACAACAGCTCCATTTCAAGAATCCGACCACTATTTCTAATGTTTGAAAAATGCTAAAGACCTGTTTCTGGAGGACTAGCAAGATGTCCATCTCTCTGTAGAAAGAACTGAGTCTCTACGCTCACGGGATGTCTGGAGATGGCAACAGATCAACCAGTCTCATCTCTGGAAGAGCCTCTGAGAAATACACTCTCTGACGGATAAATCAGGGCTTCGAGACAAGCTGTGGTAGACAGCGTGGCAGTTGCAGCAGACTCATGAGGGGGAAGGTCAGCCCAGCACCAGGGGGAGGAGGAGAAAGTATCACGTGGGGCGACGACAGCAATGCCAGCCGCACTGCGTGTAAGGAGAGGCTGAGACTTCTGATGCGGTTTTCATCGTTTTATTTTCCTTCTTTCACGATGAGGCTACTAACAAGCGCCTCCAAGTCCCCTTGGGGCTGGCGTGCAGCCCAGCTGCTGGCCCGGCCCTGGTTTCGCCGGCTTCTGGCCACCCTAGCGTTGCCGGCGGCGTGGCCGCTTGTGGGCGGAAGAGTCCTGGGAGCAGCCGGCCTTCCTCTTGCCGCGGCGCCGGGGCCCCCCGGGTGAGCAGTCCCTGCCCTGGCCAGCACTGGAGGGACCTGCCACCGCCTGCCCCAGCTCCTCACGGGGCTGCTCCTGCGCTCTGGGGTCGGGGGCAGGAGTGTCCCCCGGGGCGGCGGCGGGTCCAGGGGTGGCCGCGGGGCTGTGCTCCTGCTCCTCGGCAGCCTGGGAGTCCCGGGGCTCCAGCTGCTGCATGAAGCGCTCCCTGCACCTCTCCGCGACAATGTCGACCAGCCGGTGCACAAACTCCACTGCCCGGTGCTGCAGGAAGGGCTGCAGATCCCGCACCAAGGCCTCCCTGTCCGGCTCGTCGAGGCACAGATAGGCGATGATGGTGGCCTATAACACATCTATCACCCAGCAGCGCCTGCTGACCAAGTCCAGGAGACACTGCCGCAGCATCTCCCTGCACTGCTGGAAAAGTCCCGCCCAGACAGGGGGCCGAAAGCCACGCACGGGCACTGAGTCTGCAGCCCGCTGGTTGTACTGCTGGTGGGCAACTGATCGACGGGAGTGCCGCCAGAAAGTCATCTCCAGAAAATCTTCCTCTGCCCGCACAGAGTAGATGACGGACTGGACAGTCCGCCTGCAAAGGGGGCACGACGCTTTCCTCGTGACCCACCGCACAATGCAGCCCAGGCAGAACTGGTGGAGACAGGGGAACGCATAAGCGGGGCCATCTTGGGTCTCGCCGCAGATGGGGCAGCTCCACTCACTGTCTTCAGCCATGTGGGCTCGTTGTGGCAGGCTGGGGAGAGCTGAGGACGAGGAGCTGCTCCCCATCGCTGGCGTCACCCGCTGCACAATGGAGAAAGGCCCCGGTCACTCCCTGTCCCGGCGAGGGGAGGAAGAAATGCCCAGGCCCCTGGCGAAGGACACCCTCCGGCTCCCCGAGCCCCTTCACCCACCCCGGGGGGACGCTCCCCCGCACAGCTCACCTCTGCTGCCGCGAGCGCTCCCGACGGTGCCCGCCTGCCTGACCCAGGCAGGGCCGGGGAAACACAGGGGATGGCTCCGGGACGGGCACCGAGAGCTGCCGACGGCAGCCCCCAAAGCACCCCCCAGCACCCGGAGCAGCCTCGCTCGACCCTCCACACCTCGCAGACACGCTCGGCAGGAGTCCAGGCACGAGCCACACTGGGCCGGGCTCTGTCGGTGCCCGAATACAAGCAGGGAGGGACGTGAGGTCACAGACCCTCGCTCGCTGATGTCACAGACCACCGCTCTGTGACGCGGCAGTGGGCCGCCTGTCTCCATGGCGCTTGCCCGTGTCGGGGCGTGGCTGGCCCTGGCACTCGTACAGATGGAAAATGCAATCGTTCCCCTATTCCTTGGACTTAGAAACGAGCCACTCTTCTATGGCTTGTACCTGTTGCACTGCCAGCACAAGAGGTCTAGAGAAGACCGAGCTGAAGCACGGCAGATGAGAAGAAGCCGTCAGCAATCCACGTTAGGAAGCTCAAAAGCAGAGGCACAGTTTGCACAGAAAATGCCCCGGTTATGGCCGAAACACAGTTCTCACTTCCAGAGAACCGTGGAGAGTTGCTCATTACAGGGAACTGAGGCCCAGAAAGGGTTTCTCTGCATCCCCTTCCCTAGCCATCACATACAGCTTAAGTTAACTTGAAATGGCAGTACAATGGAAAATGCTGTTTGCCTGGAATTCCTCCATTTGATAAGCTGAGAGACACGTTGGAGGGAACACTTGGGATGGCCAAGGCCGGAATAGTAAAATCTCCTGGAAAACCTGTGAGACAGACATGGATTCTGATGAGTGGAAGTCTCAAAGCTGTTTATAAGAGGGCTTAGCACCAAGCATAGTGTGGTGGTTTAGGCCCTGCCGGGATCCGAGACCACGTCGCCACTGTCCCTCCCCCACCCTCGGACCGGACAGGGCAGGGAGTGAGATACAAACCCGGGGGTTGGGATGAGCAGAAATTTAATACAACAGTGGAACAAATAATAAACCGAACAACAACAACAACAGCAGTAACAATAAAAATAAACAGTAATAACAATGAACAGGACTAGAGATATACAGAAATACACCACAAGGATAGAGCAGAGAAGGGGAGCGACGACGAGCAAAAGCCCAAAAGCCGTCCCTGCTCTTCCCGCGCTTGGGCGCCCGGCCCTGATGTCAGCACAGTATTGAATAACCTGTCTGGAGCTCCCTACCCACTGCGGGGGAAACGTAACCCTCTCCTCGCTGAACCAGGACAGAACCTAAATGAAAAATCCCTGATATCACTTGTTCATAATGAAACGCATCCATGAGTCTTGACTTCCCAGAAGTTGATGTGGGGAAAGCATAAATATAAATAATAAAAGCCCAAGCAGGTGTTCAAAGCATCTAGAAGGGGCAATAGGAATTGATAAAGAAATGAAGTTTTAGAACAAGACCTCTGCTATTACCGTCATTTAGGTAGATTTGTGCAAAATATATTCATATAAGAAAAAGCTTTTTGAAAAAGTAAAGCCTTTTATGCAGATGTGATTGAGAAAGTTGTTGAATTCTCAGTACTAATTCTCAGTAGTGCAAACAAACATCTGGGAATGATGGTGCAGGTTTTACATAGGAAAGAAGAGTAATAAAGGTCCACATGTGAAACCTGTGGGAACAAATAAGGAGGAGGAACGAAAGGGAGAGTTACTGTGGAAATTCTGTACGTGCTGTGGGGAGCTGTGAACCCCTCTGCGTGCTTGGCTTTGCCCAAGAGAGCAATTCCATTGTAAAACCAGAGACCAGAGGCGCAGTCCTCCACTGCTGAAGCGTGGGGAATTCTGCCCTGGCTTTGAGCAGACGCTGTAAGCTGAAGCTGCATCTCTTCCCCAGCCCCGCCGTTGTCAAGCTCTGCAGGCACACAGTGACCCTCAGCCCCGGGCGATGGCTCGGCTGTTGGCCGTGAGGAGGGGCCACAGTGCGGGACTCCCGGGACAGGGCAGAGGTGCCACGGGAAAAGGCGGTGATGCCATCTTGGTGTTTCTCCACCAGCAGCCGATCTTCGCCTGTGGAGCAGGTTTCTGCAAGACCGAGCACCTGGGCCTGTTTCCAGGCCCAGCCCCAGCTCAGGCTGTGCCCCAGCTGCCCTGCTGCAACACAGCCCGTCCCTCTGCACGTCCGAACTGCAGGCGAGGCAAGCTGGGAAGAGGACGGAGGGGCGGCGCTTCAGGGAAATAGTCCTCCAGCCGAGGCAGAGAGCGCCCGCCTGCCTTGGGTCTGCCCGCGAGTAGGCAACCAGGGCCCAGAACCATTTCTTACCAGAATTGTGGCTGGCTTGTGCAACAACAGCTCCATTTCAAGAATCCGACCACTATTTCTAATGTTTGAAAAATGCTAAAGACCTGTTTCTGGAGGACTAGCAAGATGTCCATCTCTCTGTAGAAAGAACTGAGTCTCTACGCTCACGGGATGTCTGGAGATGGCAACAGATCAACCAGTCTCATCTCTGGAAGAGCCTCTGAGAAATACACTCTCTGACGGATAAATCAGGGCTTCGAGACAAGCTGTGGTAGACAGCGTGGCAGTTGCAGCAGACTCATGAGGGGGAAGGTCAGCCCAGCACCAGGGGGAGGAGGAGAAAGTATCACGTGGGGCGACGACAGCAATGCCAGCCGCACTGCGTGTAAGGAGAGGCTGAGACTTCTGATGCGGTTTTCATCGTTTTATTTTCCTTCTTTCACGATGAGGCTACTAACAAGCGCCTCCAAGTCCCCTTGGGGCTGGCGTGCAGCCCAGCTGCTGGCCCGGCCCTGGTTTCGCCGGCTTCTGGCCACCCTAGCGTTGCCGGCGGCGTGGCCGCTTGTGGGCGGAAGAGTCCTGGGAGCAGCCGGCCTTCCTCTTGCCGCGGCGCCGGGGCCCCCCGGGTGAGCAGTCCCTGCCCTGGCCAGCACTGGAGGGACCTGCCACCGCCTGCCCCAGCTCCTCACGGGGCTGCTCCTGCGCTCTGGGGTCGGGGGCAGGAGTGTCCCCCGGGGCGGCGGCGGGTCCAGGGGTGGCCGCGGGGCTGTGCTCCTGCTCCTCGGCAGCCTGGGAGTCCCGGGGCTCCAGCTGCTGCATGAAGCGCTCCCTGCACCTCTCCGCGACCATGTCGACCAGACGGTGCACAAACTCCACTGCCCGGTGCTGCAGGAAGGGCTGCAGATCCCGCACCAAGGCCTCCCTGTCCGGCTCGTCGAGGCACAGATAGGCGATGATGGTGGCCTATAACACATCTATCACCCAGCAGCGCCTGCTGACCAAGTCCAGGAGACACTGCCGCAGCATCTCCCTGCACTGCTGGAAAAGTCCCGCCCAGACAGGGGGCCGAAAGCCACGCACGGGCACTGAGTCTGCAGCCCGCTGGTTGTACTGCTGGTGGGCAACTGATCGACGGGAGTGCCGCCAGAAAGTCATCTCCAGAAAATCTTCCTCTGCCCGCACAGAGTAGATGACGGACTGGACAGTCCGCCTGCAAAGGGGGCACGACGCTTTCCTCGTGACCCACCGCACAATGCAGCCCAGGCAGAACTGGTGGAGACAGGGGAACGCATAAGCGGGGCCATCTTGGGTCTCGCCGCAGATGGGGCAGCTCCACTCGCTGTCTTCAGCCATGTTGGCTCGTTGTGGCAGGCTGGGGAGAGCTGAGGACGAGGAGCTGCTCCCCATCGCTGGCGTCACACGCTGCACAATGGAGAAAGGCCCCGGTCACTCCCTGTCCCGGCGAGGGGAGGAAGAAATGCCCAGGCCCCTGGCGAAGGACACCCTCCGGCTCCCCGAGCCCCTTCACCCACCCCGGGGGACGCTCCCCCGCACAGCTCACCTCTGCTGCCGCGAGCGCTCCCAACGGTGCCCGGCTGCCTGACCCAGGCAGGGCCGGGGAAACACAGGGGATGGCTCCGGGACGGGCACCGAGAGCTGCCGACGGCAGCCCCCAAAGCACCCCCCAGCACCCGGAACAGCCTCGCTCGACCCTCCACACCTCGCAGACACGCTCGGCAGGAGTCCAGGCACGAGCCACACTGGGCCGGGCTCTGTCGGTGCCCGAATACAAGCAGGGAGGGACGTGAGGTTGCATTCCATCGCTCTGTGATGTCACAGACCACCGCTCTGTGACGCGCCGCCTGTCTCCATGGCGCCTGCCCGTGTCTGGGCGTGGCTGGCCCTGGCAGTCATGCATATTTTCCCTTGTTTTCCCTCCCTACTGTGGGGGAAACTTAACCCTCTCCTTGCTGAACCAGGACACACAGCTATTGACTGATTTAAGGCGGTGTATACTCGCCTCTGCTAGTACATGAACATTTCTCACTGCACAACTACATGCAATGCAAATCATTTTTGTTGCAGTAAGGTGCAAAAGAGCAATTCTTAATGGCCACAGCACAGTATCCAACATCAAGAAAAGACAGTAAACTCAATTTTACAATGCTGCCTTAGTCTATCTTCACTAATGATTTGGCAATAGTTACGGAATGCAAAATACTTGTACTTCAACCTTACATACAGGGATATTTAATTCACACTTCTAGGGAGATGTCCTAGCAAAATCTTCATAGAATCATAGAATGATTTGGGTCAGAAGGGACCTTAAATATCATCTAGTTAGGACAGGGACACCTTCCACTAGATCAGGTTGCTCAAAGCCCCATCCAACCTGGACTTTTAACATTTCCAGGGAGGGGGCAGTCACAACCCACAACTGAGGAACCTGTTCCAGTGCCTCGTTAGCCTCACAGTAAAGAATTTCTTCCTTACATCTAATCTGAATCTACTCTCAGATTAAAGCCATTACCGCTTGTCCTATCATTGCATGCCCTTGTAAAAATTCCCTCTCCAGCTTTCTTGTAGGTCCCCTTTTGGTACTGGAAGACTGCTATGAAGCCTGCTCTGGAGTATCCCCTCCTCCAGGCTGAACAACCCAAAGTCAGCCTGTCCTCACAGGAGAGGTGCTCCAGCCCTCGCATCATCTTTGTGTCCCTCCTCTGGACTCGCTTGAGCAGGTCCACATTCTCCTTACGTTGGGGGTCCAAGAGCTGAATGCAGTACTCCAGGTGGGGTATCACGAGAGTGGAGTAGAGGGGGAGGATCACCTCCCTCAACCCGCCAGTCACATGTGTTTTGGTACAGCCCAGGGTACAGCTGGCTTTCTGGGTTGAGAGCACACGTTGCCGGGTCATGCTGAGCTTCTCATTAACCAACACCCTCAAATCCTCCGCAGGGCTGCTCTCAATCCACTCATCGCCCAGCCTGTATGTGTGCGTGGGACTGCCCTGACCCATGGGCAGGACCTTGCCCTTTAGCCTTGTTGAACTCCATGAGGTTTGCACGGGCCCACCTCTCAAGCCTGTCACGGCCCCTCTGGATGGCACATCCCTTCCCTCCAGCGTGTCAGTCACACCACACAGCTTGGTGTTGTCAGCAAACTTGCTGAGGTGCACTCAACCCACTGTCCAAAGATGTTGAAGGGCACCAGTCTCCATACCCTCCCCTGAGGAATGCCACTCATCACTGGTCTCCTCCTAGGAAGAGCAACTACTGTCACATGAATAATAATAAGGGAGAACTTCTTGTTATCGCTGTAACAGTAGTTGCTCTTTTTTTTTTTTTTTTTTTTTTTTTAATACTAGTAACGGATTAAGGAAAAGACTGAAATGGCCTTTGGTATGAGGTGCAGGGCAATTGCAGTGCCTTCCTCAGACTTTCAGATAGGTGTGAAGGTCTGATAATTTTCAGAATTCTTTTTAATGGGCAAAATCTCGTGATAATGGAGATTACCTGTAAGACAAGTTTTCTTCTCTTTGATTTTGTTGATGAATGAAAAATCGCTGAAACCCCTCTCTTCATGTCACTGTGTCAGTATGATGATTCCAGTGTATTTGATTTGGGCCGAAGTCTGATGATATGAGACTTTGGTGTAGTGATAGGTACACATGCTTGACACATTAATTACTCTCTGATTTTAGTGGATGGTTGTCCACTAGGACTAGGTGTTCTGGGTTCAAAAATATTTCATGCACAATATGGGAAGTTATGCCAAGAAACTCTAGATGGGATCTCAGCTGGCATAAGATGATATAACGTCACAGAATCACAGAATCGTCTAGGTTGGAAAAGACCGTGAAGATCATCCAGTCCAACCGTTTACCTAACACTGACCATAACACATAACTATTGCACATAACTGTGCGGGGGAGCGTCCCCCGGGGTGGGTGAAGGGGCTCGGGGAGCTGGAGGGGGAGTGACTGGGGCCTTTCTCCGTTATGCAGCGTGTGACGCCATCGATGGGGAGCAGCTCCTCGTCCTCAGCTCTCCCCAGCCTGCCACAACGAGCCCACATGGCTGAAGACAGCGAGTGGAGCTGCCCCATCTGCGGCGAGACCCAAGATGGCAGCGCTTATACGTTCCCCTGTCTCCACCAGTTCTGCCTGGGCTGCATTGTGCGGTGGGTCAAGAGGAAAGCATCGTGCCCCCTTTGCAGGCAGACTGTGCAATCCGTCATCTACTCTGTGCGGGCAGAGGAAGATTTTGAAGAGGTGATTTTCCGGCGGCGCTCCTCCCGTCCATCAGTTGCCCGCCACCAGTACAACCAGCGGGCTGCAGACCCAGTGCCCGTGCGTGGCTTTCGGCCCCCTGTCTGGGTGGGAGTTCTCCAGCAGTGCAGGGAGATGCTGCGGCAGTGTCTCCTGGACTTGGTCAGCGAGTGGTGCTGGGTGATAGATGTGTTATAGGCCACCATCATCGCCCATCGGTGCCTCGATTGGCTGGACAGGGAGGCCTTGGTGCAGGATCTGCAGCCCTTCCTGCAGCACCGGGCAGTGGAGTTTGTGCACCGTCTGGTCGACATGGTCGCGGAGAGGTGCAGGGAGCGCTTCATGCAGCAGCTGGAGCCCCGGGACTCCCAGGCTGCCGAGGAGCAGGAGCACAGCCCCGCGGCCACCCCTGGACCCGCCGCCGCCCCGGGGGACACTCCTGCCCCCGACCCAGAGCGCAGGAGCAGCCCCGTGAGGAGCTGGGGCAGGCGGTGGCAGGTCCCTCCAGTGCTGGCCAGGGCAGGGACTGCTCACCCGGGGGGCCCCGGCGCCGCGGCAAGAGGAAGGCCGGCTGCTCCCAGGACTCTTCCGCCCAGAAGCGGCCACGCCGCCGGCAACGCTAGGGTGGCCAGAAGACGGCGAAACCAGGGCCGGGCCAGCAGCTGGGCTGCACGCCAGCCCCAAGGGGACTTGGAGGCGCTTGTTAGTAGCCTCCTCGTGAAAGAAGGAAAATAAGACGATGAAAACCTCACCAGAAGTCTCAGCCTCTCCTTACACGCAGTGCGGCTGGCATTGCTGTCGTCGCCCCACGTGATGCTTTCTCCTCCTCCCCCTGGTGCTGGGCTGACCTTCCCCCTCGTGAGTCTGCTGCAACTGCCACGCTGTCTACCACAGCTTTTCCCGAAGCCCTGATTTATCCGTCAGAGAGTGTATTTCTCAGAGGCTCTTCCAGAGATGAGACTGGTTGATCTGTTGCCATCTCCAGACATCCCGTGAGCGTAGAGACTCAGTTCTTTCTACAGAGAGATGGACATCTTGCTAGTCCTCCAGAGACAGGTCTTTAGCATTTTTCAAACATTAGAAATAGTGGTCGGATTCTTGAAATGGAGCTGTTGTTGCACAAGCCAGCCACAATTCTGGTAAGAAATGGTTCTGGGCCCTGGTTGCCTACTCGCGGGCAGACCCAAGGCAGGCGGGCGCTCTCTGCCTCGGCTGGAGGACTATTTCCCTGAAGCGCCGCCCCTCCGTCCTCTTCCCAGCTTGCCTCGCCTGCAGTTCGGACGTGCAGAGGGACGGGCTGTGTTGCAGCAGGGCAGCTGGGGCACAGCCTGAGCTGGGGCTGGGTGCTGGGCCTGGAAACAGGCCCAGGTGCTCGGTCTTGCAGAAACCTGCTCCACAGGCGAAGATCGGCTGCTGGTGGAGAAACACCAAGATGGCATCACTGCCTTTTCCCGTGGCACCTCTGCCCTGTCCCGGGAGTCCCGCACTGTGGCCCCTCCTCACGGCCAACAGCCGAGCCATCGCCCGGGGCTGAGGGTCACTGTGTGCCTGCAGAGCTTGACGACGGCGGGGCTGGGGAAGAGATGCAGCTTCAGCTTACAGCGTCTGCTCAAAGCCAGGGCAGAATTCCCCACGCTTCAGCAGTGGAGGACTGCACCTCTGGTCTCTGGTTTTACAATGGAATCGCTCTCTTGGGCAAAGCCAAGCACGCAGAGGGGTTCACAGCTCCCCACAGCACGTACAGAATTTCCACAGTAACTCTCCCTTTCGTTTCTCCTCCTTATTTGTTCCCACAGGTTTCACATGTGGACCTTTATTACTCTTCTTTGCTATGTAAAACCTGCACCATCATTCCCAGATGTTTGTTTGCACTACTGAGAATTAGTACCAAGATTTCAACATATTCATAAAAGGCTTTACGTTTTCAAAAAGCTTTTTCTTATATGAATATATTTTGCAGGAACGTACCTAAATGACGGTAATAGCAGAGGTCTTGTTCTAAAACTTCATTTCTTTATCAATTCCTATTGCCCCCTCCAGATGCTTTGAACACCTGCTTGGGCTTTTATTTATATTTATGCTTTCCCCGCATCAACTTCTGGGAAGTCAAGACTCATGGATGCGTTTCACTATGAACAAGTGATATCAGTGATTTTTTTATTTAGTTTCTTATCATCAAAGATCTTTCCGTTTCTCTTAAGAAAAACAGCATCCTCCTTAAAGTGATAACTGAAGTACTGTTTGTGACAGTAACTTGTTTAGATGGCATGTCTGATTCCTTTTCCAATATTTATCCCCTTTTTTTCATTTCAAGGTTTGGACTAAAACTGACCATTTTACTAGCAGTTAGAGGACAAGGACAAGACCAAGCCAAGACAGGGTGCATAGTACGGTCCCTGGACAACTCCATTACAGCTTAATCCAGCCCTGGTGAATTTAGTGCAATGCAATATGCACTAAAATCAGACGTTCAGTGATGAACAGTAGAAAGAAATATAATCACATAAAGAAAGCTGTGGATAGCACTCAAGGGCAGGTGGTGGAAACCTTTGTCCATGGTAAAGTAGTGGCTGACTAACGAGGAAAAACTGTCAGTGGAATAGACTACAGTGGCAAACAGTAGGTTAAGTATTGCTTAGATGCTGCATTCATTTAACATTTGGTTTGGGTTTTTTTTTAAATGGATGTAGCAAACGCGTGAGAAAGATGCTGGAAACAGTGACAGAAACTAGGAGGAGAAAGAAGCTTCTAAGTTGTCCTGGTTTCAACCAGGATGGAGTTAACTTCCATTGGAGTATTTCATACCATGTGATGTCGTGCCCAGGGATACAGGGGCCAGGCTCCAATTCGGGTCTGGCCCAGGTGTGTGTTGCTGTGGGGGCGGTCACTGCGCTCTCTAAGCCGTTGCTGCATTTTACCCGTTTCTCTTTGGACTCACTATTGTTACTGTTGTGCTCCGTTATATTTAGTAAATTCTTTCTTTTTATTCAACCTACGAATTCTCTTTTTTTTGTCCCTGTCCTATCTCACCCGGGAGGGGCGAGGTGAATGGCTGCCACATGGCATCTGGTTGCCGGCTGAGTTCAAACCTCAACAGTTTTTGGCGGTGAACATGGGGCACTGAGGTGGGTTTTTCTGTTTGAATTAACAACAAAATGTGTAAAATATGTATTGCTTGGCTCCTTAAGATCTTATTTGCAATATGTGTTTCCCATGCTGCTGCTCATCCTCCATGAGAGTTGGGTTAAGATTTTCTTTCTGTTGTACTATGTCATGCTCATCTCTGATAGCGTGCAGTCATCAGTCCTGGGGCTATTTACAGTTGTGTTTGAGAAATTTGGGGAGTTCAGATATCTTTGGAATGTTGACATAAGCATGGCTGCTGTGCTGTTAGGAGCTAGTGTGTTCCTGAATGTGGTTCTAGTTTTGTTTATAATTAAGCAACTATTTAAGAATATCACTTGGAAACCTACCTCAAGTCTGGGGAATTGAGTGGCTGGGAGTGTGGAGTAGCACTGGCAAGTAACTAGAACAGTGAGCACCTTCAATGCATTGGAACTTCACTCCTGCACAGGTGCAGAATCCTGAAAAACTAGTGAAATATTTGGAAAAATATTTCCAAAGGCCACATCCAAGTGGCCTTTCATTATTCCACAGTCAGAGCCCCCAGAGCCTCCCCTCACCACACACCACACACCACCACCCCCACCCCCCCCCCCCCCCCAATAAAAACCATGTCCCCTCCAGTCACTCCTTGTCGAGGTTTGTGCTCTGCGCCCCTTGTCCTGTCACTGCCACTGCTGAGGTCCCATCTGGGTGGGACCCTCAACACCCAGATCTTCTCCAGGCTGAACAGTTCTTTACTGGGCTCTCTCCCAGTCACTCCATCTCTCTTGTACTGGTAGCCCAGGACTTAGACCCAGTGGCCAATGGGTGGCTCCTCAGTGCTGAGTGGAAGGAGCACAGGACACCCACTGCCACATCCTTCTGAGTGCCACCCAGGATGGTGACAGCCTTCATAGTCACTTCAGTGGGTGCCACAACCCACAGAATCACAGAATCAACTAGGTTGGAAAGGACCTTGTTGATCATCTAGTCCAACCATGACCCTCACCCCGACTGTTCCCAACTCCCCCAGATCCCTCAGCGCTGGCTCAGCCCGACTCTTCAACCCCCCCAGGGATCCCGGGGACTCCCCCCCTGCCCTGGGCAGCCCATTCCAACGCCCAACAGCCCCTTCTGCACAGAAATCCTTCCTCAGAGCCAGCCTGACCCTGCCCTGGGCAGCTTGAGGCCATTCCCTCGGGGCCTGGCGCTGGGGCCTTGGCTCCAGAGACTCATCCCCCCTCTCTGCCCCCTCCTGGCAGGGAGTTGCAGAGGGCCAGGAGGTCTCCCCTCAGCCTCCTCTTCTCCAGACTGAACCCCCCCAGTTCCCCTAGCCGCTCCCCAGCAGACCTGTGCTCCAGACCCTGCCCCAGCTCCGTTGCCCTTCTCTGGCCACGCTCGAGTCATTCAATGGCCTTTTTGGGGTGAGGGGCCCAAAACTGAACCCAGGAATCGAGGGGCGGCCTCACCAGTGCAGAGCCCAGGGCTCAGATCCCTTCCCTGTCCCTGCTGGCCACGCCAGGGCTGACACAAGCCAGGATGCCATTGGCCTTCTTGGCCCCCTGGGCACTCTGCTGGCTCATGTTCATCAGGCTGTCAATCAACCCCCCCAGGTCCCTCTCTGACTGGCAGCTCTCCAGCTACTCCTCCCCCAGCCTGTAGCGCTGCTGGGGGTTGTTGTGGCCAAAGTGCAGCACCTGGCATTTTCCCTCAGTGGAACTCCCCCAGCTGGGCTCAGCCCATTGCTCCAGTCTGTCCAGGTCCTCTGCAAACCCAAGGTCCTTTGAAGCAAAAAGTGATGGGCCCCCGGGTTGATGGGCCCCCAGGGTTCATAGCCCCCAGGGTGACAGGGCCTCAATGTGATGGGCCCAGAGGGTCTGATGGGTCAACCACCCCAAGGGTGATGGGACCAAGACCTAAACGGCCCCAAGGGTAACAAACACTGAGGGTGGTGGCCCCTAGGGTGATGGGCCCCCAAAGTTAACCACCCCAAGGGTGATGTGCCCAAAGGGTGTTGGGCCATGGCTTTAACGGCCCCAAGGGTGGTGGGTCCAAGGTTAACCACAGCAAGGGTGATGGGCCCAAGGGGTGACGGGAACCCAGAGTTAAACACCCCAAGGGTGATGGGCCCTTCAAAGGGTGGTTGTGCCTTGGGATGCATTCAAGGAAGAAACAGAATGACCAGACGTGGGTATCTCTGGGTTTGCTTTATTGACAACTCAGTGTTGGGCCAACACCGCAGTGAGCAGCCAATGTCCAAAGGACTCACGCAGTTTATACACTATTTCTATATCTATTACCCAAGTCTTTGTAAGGTTCCACTCAACCTTTTAGTTTTGATTCTCATCATTTATTAAAGTTCACAACAACCCCCTGTCTCAGCCGAATTCTTCTCTTCTGTTTCCAGTCCTCGTTTCAGTTTCAGAGTCATCTTTTGGGTCACCTTCTTCAGCTTTCCTCCACTAGTTTTTCATCTCGCACAATTTTGAGAAAGACTTCAAGATGTTCTATGAAAAGCTTAGGTAGAGCAAGCGGTTTCTCTATACTGAATTCTCTTAATCTAGCAAAATCCCTGTGTTCAGCCAATTAATCATCCTTTGTTAAAACTGTCTCTATAGGATTAGCTTGACTAGGTTTTAAACCAGCCTTGGGCTGCGACTATACAAGAAGCAGGTTAAGAACACTTCTCAGGCCTGTTGAGCAGCACCCTGGTTGCCTCGGTAATATTACAAGATAGTTCAGTCCTGAACACTTTTCACTAGGCCTTAAAATCTATTTCAGATATACCAGAGGTTACATTTAAAATTCTTCTACAGGTGTGAGGCCAGAGGGCAAGTAGAGGGCAAACTGTGGAGTGTCAAAAGGGGTGGGAGACAGAAAAGGGATGGATGGGTGAAAAAGGGTTGGAAGTTCAAAGAGCACATAAAGGCCAGAATAAAGGGAAGCTGGAAGGGAAATAGAGGCCAGAAAAAATCAGACACCGAAAAGGTGTGGAAGGCCGGATTGCAAGTGTAGGCCAGAAAAAACTGGAGGCCGGAGGGCAAATGTAGGTTAGAAAAAAGTAGATGCCAAAAAGGGGTGTGAGGTCTGAGGGGCATTAGAGTTTGAAAAGGGCTGGGAAGCCAAAAAGGGGTGGGAGGATGTGGGGGAAGTAGAGATGGAGAAATCACTGGAAAAGGAATGAGAAGTCCTGCGGGGACAGGGTGGAAGTAAAACAGGGTCAGGGAGCAAGACAGAGAGAGATAATGATGAGTGGGGAGCAGAAAGACAGAGAGAGAGAAATCAAATGTGGGGGAAAAGGAAGGTGGGAGAGAAAGAGATGGTAAACAAGGAAGAGGGACTGAGGGGATGAGAGAGGGAGAAAGGGAGAGGGATCAGGCCAGAGAGGGAGAAAGAAAAGACTGTGATGGGCTGGAGGGTGAAGGGAAAAAGGGCGTGAAGCAGGACAGGTTGTCTAATCCTAATAATGGCACAGGGAGCTGGGCACGGGGTTATACCGGGAAACAACGGGACAGGGAGTGGTATGGAGCTCCAGAGGCAAAATGTCTGGGAGAGGCTGGAGGTCAGAGAGAAGAAGAGAAAAGGGACAGGGAGTGAGGCAGTGATGGAGAAAGAAATGGTAGTACCCAAGAGATGAGGAGAGGGACAGAACCGAGGCAGAGAGGGGGAGAAAGAACACCAAGGCAGCGGTGGGGAGAAGGCCAGAGGGATCAGGGAAGAGAGGAGGCAGCACAGAGGGATCTAGAAGAGAGGTGAGGGACAGGGAGCCAGAGAGCAGGAGACGACTGCGGAAGGGACAGGGACACAGAGCAGGATGCTGGCCTGGAACCAACAAGAGCAACAGAGAGAAGGACAGAGAGGTGGAGCATGAGAAAAGACAGGAACAGAGATCAAGGCAGAGAGATGAAGCAATCAATAGTCGAGACAGGGAGCAGCACAAAGGGTCTGAGAGAGGACGAGGTGAACAGCGGGGAGGATGGGGACAGGGAGATACAGGGGGCTGGGAGGGTGGCAGTGAGCGAGATTATGGGATAGATGGAGGAAGAGAAGGAGGCAGAGAGATAGGAAGGCAGGGACACGGAGCGGCACAGACAGGCACGGGGAGGAAAAGAACGCACAGGAACAGGCCAGAGGAGCTGTGGGGGAAAAGAGACTGATGCTGATCAGGATAAAGAACTGGAAAAGGAGAAAAAAAAAGAGCATTAGGCTGCAGGAGAGAGAGAGAGGATGAAAATAAAGGAAGGAGAGGGAGCAGGACTAAGGCGTATAGAGCAAAAGAAAGAGGGAGAGCTAGAAGACAGAGAAAGAGGGAGAGGGAGCAAGAGAGAAGAAGAGAGAGGAGAGCAGAGGTAAAGGGAAGCAAAGAAAATCACAGCAGCGTTGGGTAGAGGGGGACAGGGGAGGGCCCAAAAAGCACAGGAAGTGTGAGACATCAGCCTGTCAGCCCTGCACAGCCCCTGAGCAGCAGCGGGGCTTTGAGAAACAGGCCTTGGGGGAGAGATCAGAAACTGCCGAGTTGTGCCGAGGTGTCAGGGAAAAACAAGGGACAGCTGCCACCCCGAGCTGTGGGACAGTGCTGAACTGTGAGGAGTTCCCGCCGCGGGAACAGCGCCTGGGCGAGCAGGGGATCGGTCTGCACAGCGTGTGAGAGTGCTCTGTGCTGGTAGGAGGAAAGGTTGAGAGCTGCCTAATTGCTGATTCGCTAATTATGAAGTAAGAGCTTGAACGAGCGCATAAGTAGGTACTACTAGAAAAATAAACGGCTTTGCTGGATAGAACTCACCTGGATTGTGCAGGTCCGATGCCCTCCCGCAACAACTGGTGGCCCCGCTGTTGCAGGACGGAGCACAGGAGACACCGCGGGAGGATCCCCGATGGGAGGCGCTGTCTGCAGCGGGGTGTGACAGGGATGGAAAACAGTCAGTCGACGGAAAATCACCCGGGAGAGGTGAGCAATGGACACAGCGTGGGGCAGAACATGTCCACAGAGGAGAGGGCCACGGTCAGACTCCTGCTGCACATGCTCTCTAAGAGAGGGATAACTTACACCGAAACCTCTGTACAGAGGTTACTTGAATGGTGCAGAACCCACGGCATCCTGCCGATGCCCCCACAGCCTCTGAGCCAGCAAAATGGGCTGAAATGGGTGGATGGCTGTGGGACGCTATTGGCAAGGGGGGTCACCGTGCCAGTGAGCTGGCGACCACTGGGAAGTTGGTTTCGGACACTCCTAAAGCACGGAGTTGGCAGCAGCAGCCCCAGGCCTCCCCAAGCCCCCCCTGCCATGGAGGGACTGCCTGCTGCCATCAGGCACCGTGCGATCCTCTGTCCCACCCCCCCCGAACACCAAAAGCGGCAGATTTTACAGAAGGTGCTGACCCTGTGACGCGGAGTCCCTTGTCCCTTCTAAAAGGACCAACTTTAAACCTTTCTGATGGTCAGAACACTAAAGGCCTTGGTTTAAAAAACAAAGAGGGGGGAATTTTCTGGACACACCCCATAATCAACAGGCGATGGCTTTATATACTCTCAGTGGTGTTTTGCTGTTTGTAGTTTTTGCCACTTCACGGTGTGTCAGTACCAAGTGCGGGGCCCCCCTGTGTGGCTGTTGCGCGGGTGTGAGGCGCAGCCCAGCCGCAGCCGCGCAGTGCGGAGTTCTCTGACCCGCCGGGGACGCGCCCGGGGAGGAACGAAGCGCGGGGCAGACTCTGCACGGGGGCAGTGCAGGGCGAGGGAACATCCCGTAGTGCAGAGCCTAGTGCCCGCCCGCCGGGGCCCTGGTGCTGCTGTTTGCTGGGGCTCAGGGTTTTAAGTGTCACAGGTGAAACATCTCCTGTAGCGGGAGGCAGCAATTCTGTGTTCATTGCTGTCTTGAATTTTGGTGCGTGCTCTGCGGGGAGAGGGCACCTCTGTACCCTCTGCCTGAGGGGGATATTGTCAGCTTATCGGGCAGCGTGTTAAGGTAAAGTAGACAAGATGGGAAGCAGCCAGAGTGGGAGAATAGTCAAAAAGAGTCCCCTGGGCTGTGTTTTAAAACGCTGGAAGAAGATAGGGGGACCTCCAGGCACAAGTGTGAAAAAAAAGACACTAATAAAATATTGCAATCAGTGGTGGTTTATAATAACGCAGTTGATATCAATCAGGCGTGGACCTGGCAGCCTCCGAGTCAGTAACATTATTAGATACCATGGTATCCGTGATACCAACAGGAGTATACGGACCATTGGGAAAAAAAAAATAAAATGCATTATTACTGGGAAGATCATCTACAGCCTTACAGGGGTTGTTCATTTTACCAGGGGTCATAGATGCCGATTATGAAGGGGAAATCAGAATTATGGCCTGGACCCCTGTGTCCCTGTGTTCAGTAACAAGAGGGTCAGAAATTGCTCAGCTTGTTTCTTTTACTGCTGCTCCCCCTAACAGTATGCCGAGAAGCCAGAGTGACTCAGGATCTGGATCAGCAGGTACTCCTCAAATATTTTGGGCTCAGACGGTGACACAGGTCGACCTCTGGTAAAATGTGCCCTCAGCAAAGCAGAAGAATCTGTTAGGCTGACAGGCATTTTAGATACGGGCACGGATGGAATATCTGCGAGCAGACTGGCTGCTAGCTCGGGTAACTCAAGCGCTTCTCGGGGTTGGTGTCATGTTGCAGCGTTTCAAAGCAAAGATCTCATTCATGTAAGGGGCCCAGAAAACTGGGTAGCAAATATTCATCCATTTATATTGGAAACCCCTATTGCATTATGGGGTCAGGACTGTACGGCTCAATGGGGAACTCAGATCAAATTTGTCTTAATCACCACTGCAGCATGACCCACCCTGAAACCAACCTGGGAAACAGAATCGCTGTGTGGGTGGGTCAGTGGCCCTTGCCAAGGGAAAAGCTGCGCCACCTCAAGGATTTAATTCAGGAACAATTAAGTGCAGGACACATTGTACCTACCACCAGTCCTTGGAACTCCCCGGTGTTTGTTATTTTAAAGAAAAGTGGTAAATGGTGACTTTTACATGATCTCCGACACCTTAATGATGCCATGGAGGATATGGGTGTGTTACAGCCAGGAATGCCCTCCCCAACAATGATTCCCCGAAACTGGCATCTTGTAATCACTGACCTAAAGGACTGATTTTTTTACCATTCCCTTGCATCTGGATGATGCACATAAATTTGCCTTTTCTGTTCCCAGTGTTAATGTCAGTGAACCTGCAAGATGGTACCACTGGGTTGTTTTACCATAAGGCATAAAAACCAGCCCCACGATGTGTCAGGGGTTTGTTGCAAAGGCTTTGAGCCCTGTTAGAATGCAGGTCCCCCAGGCTGTTATACATCATTCTGTGGATGACATCCTTATAGCACAGAAACACGGGAGATCATGGAAAAGGCTCTTGCTTTAACCAAAGACTCACTGTCTCAAATGGGGTTGCAAGTAGCGCCTGAAAAGGTACAGAGATCATCACCAGGCTGTACCTGGGCTGGAGAATTTGTGAACAGACTGTTGTCCTGCAACAGGTAAAACTTAAAACAGATGTTAAGACTTTAAATGATTTACAGAAACTGTTGGGAGCCATAAATTGGATACGGCCGTTGTTGGGCCTAACTAATGATAATCTGCATAGCTTGTTTGATATTTTGCGAGGAGATCCCTCACTGACATCACCCAGAGTACTCACAGAGAAAGTGAAACGAGATCTCCACCGTGCGGCTAACGCCATCTCAGACAGACAAGCATGGCCACGTGTGCCCGGCCCTCCGCATCAACTGGTGTTACTGAACCCTCCAGGGCAGCCCTGTGCTCTGCTCTTTCAGTGGGATGACCCTCTTGTCATTATCGAATGGATTTTTTTTTTTCTCTCACACTAACTGCACAAGACAGTCATTATTCATCCAGAAATGTTTGCCAAAGTGATCATGGAAGGTCGGCAGCACCTACTATTACTTGCTGGTCAGGAACCTGTGTGTATCCTTGTTCCGGTTACTATGCACATGTTACAGTGGCTCATAGAAATGTCTTCAAGCAAGCACAGCTTTCACATGCATTTTTTCCACCAAAACACCAGGGCAATACAAAACCAGTTTTCTTTATCAAGGCATCAGGCTAAAGACATCATTGCCCCTTGCCCTGAGAGCCAGCAGGACTCCCTCTCTTCCACAGCCAGTGGTGCCAGCCCTCGGGGACTCGCCTCCTCGGAATTATGCCCACCTGATGTCACTCACCTCGCTACATTTGGAACGTTGAAATATGTACCTGTGTCTGTCGATGCCTGTTCTGGAGCAGTGTTTGCATCCTGCCATGCAGTGGGGGTCAAGCCTCTGCCCGGCATTCCCCACTCACCACCGGCCGGACAGGCCACTGTGGAGCGTACGCCTGGCACCTAAAGCGTCTGTTACAGCAGCAAAACGGGGAGATGGAGGGTGTCCGTCTGCACCTCACGAGAGGCTAAATAAGGCATTGTATGTCATGAACCTTTTAAACATTTCCCCTGTCTCACAGGTGCCACCAATATTGCATCACTTCTCACCACAGATACCAGATCAACAAGAAGTCCAGGACAAGGCTCAAGTGTTAACAAAAAACCTGGAAAGGGGTAACTGGGAAGGACCATTTCCTTTAATAACCGGGGGAAGAGGTGATGCTGGTGTCTCCACAGGTCTCGGTCCCCGGTGGTTACCGGCAGGGTGTGTGCAACCAACCTGAGGGTGAGAGGCAGCCAGCACTCAGGATCCAGCTGTGGGTGCTGTGGGTGCCCCTGTGCCGACAGTCTGGGGTCTCTTTGACTGATCATTTAAGCAGAATGTACGGGTAATGCTTGCTGCTGCAACGGGACAAAACACACTATCTCTGTCCTTATTCACACTACGGTTACCAACTCTTTTAAGAGAAGATGCTAACAGTAATTGCAGCTCCTTAATGAAATACATAGGCTTACTAGTCACTTGTGAAAGGTGTAGTTTAGATGAAATGTAGTTATTAATAAGGATAAAATGCTATAAAAATGTGTGTGTTCCACTTTCTTTGTTTAGCAGTATTAAGAATTAAGAGCTCAAGTGTTTAACCTTACGAGAAACTCCCTTGGTTTTCCCCCTGGAGTGCTGGCCAGGCTCAGGGTGGAACCCAACAGGAGGATGAAATCAGATGTTTCCACTCAAAGTGCCAGTTATTTTGGCCTGTTGATTTAAAGGCTGGACCTGCTTGCAGCGATGTTGGATGCCTCACCTACGGATGGACGCATCGCATAGCGTTTCCAACTTACAAGGAAAGGTACTCTAAATCCTTACTGCACCCAGGGTTCCCCAGCAACTGCGGATCTGACTGTTAGTACCCCATTCAGAGTGTGCTATTCAATATCTTCCTTATTCGGTAATACTTAGTCAAAGACTGTCCTACTCTATTCAACTAGTAACTGTAGCTGCTGTATTGTTTTTAGCCTTTTGTAGGATTGTTTTAGGTATACTGTGCTTTTTGAAGTTTGTCTAAACCTTAATTGATAAAGCTCTGAAAAAAGTCTTGCAGGTGCAGCTGTAAAACAAAGAAGGAGGAGATGTGGGAGACATCGGCCTGTCAGCCCTGCACAGCCCCTGAGCAGCAGCGGGGCTTTGATGAGAAACAGGCCTTGGGGGAGAGATCAGAAACTGCCGAGTTGTGCCGAGGTGTCAGGGAAAAACAAGGGACAGCTGCCACCCCGAGCTGTGGGACAGTGCTGAACTGTGAGGAGTTCCCGTCGCGGGAACAGCGCCTGGGCGAGCAGGGGATCGGTCTGCACAGCGTGTGAGAGTGCTCTGTGCTGGTAGGAGGAAAGGTTGAGAGCTGCCTAATTGCTGATTCGCTAATTATGAAGTAAGAGCTTGAACGAGCGCATAAGTACGTACTGCTAGAAAAATAAACGGCTTTGCTGGATAGAACTCGCCTGGATTGTGCCGGTCCGATGCCCTCCCGCAGCGAGGAGGGCCGACGGGGCCCCAGGACTCCCCGCAGCCGTTCACTCTCAGCAGCTGCCGGGGACATTTGCCACTTCAGACCCTTCTTTCTCCTTCTCCTCCCTTCCTCTTCTGGGCGCAAACAGCCCCGCCCTGCCCAAGGGGCCCGGTCCCCTCCCGGTGTCCCCGGCCAACTCCGCGCCACGGCTCCGTATCATGCCCGGGGGCGGCGGTTCCCTCCCGGGGGTGGCGCGGGGGCTGGTGCGCATGCGCGGGGCCGGGCTGCAGCGCCCTCCTCGGCCGCCAGGGGACGCCATCGCCCATCTCGCCCCTCCCGAGCACTTCCCCGGAGCCGAAACGACGTCCCGGGCCGCCCCCCCCGGCGGCGGCTCCCCGGGGACAGCGGCGGGCAGCGGCACGGACAGGGAAGGGTCGGGAAGCGGCTTTAGCCAGCGGGGCGGCGGGAGCAGTGCGGCCCAGCAGAGCCCGGGCCTGCGGCTGAGCTGCGCCGGAGCGATGCAGCGCTGGTGACCCGCGGGCTCGGCTGGGTTGTTTGTACCTTCCCTCACCTCTGCGCTACCAGGGCTCTGCTCCTGCATCCACACGAGGCTTCCTGGGCAGGGCCCAGATTCCCGAAGTCATCCGGTTTAGAAAAGCACTTGAAGCTCCTCCAGTGCCACCAGGAACCTCCCCCTGACCCTTCCCAACTCCCCCAGATCCCTCAGCGCTGGCTCAGCCCAACTCTTCAACCCCCCCAGGGATGGGGACTCCCCCCTGCCCTGGGCAGCCCATTCCAACGCCCAACAGCCCCTTCTGCACAGAAATCCTTCCTCAGAGCCAGCCTGACCCTGCCCTGGGCAGCTTGAGGCCATTCCCTCGGGGCCTGGCACTGGGGCCTTGGCTCCAGAGACTCATCCCCCCTCTCTGCATCCTCCTGGCAGGGAGTTGCAGAGGGCCAGGAGGTCTCCCCTCAGCCTCCTCTTCTCCAGACTGAACCCCCCCAGTTCCCCCAGCCGCTCCCCAGCAGACCTGTGCTCCAGACCCTGCCCCAGCTCCGTTGCCCTTCTCTGGCCACGCTCGAGTCATTCAATGGCCTTTTTGGGGTGAGAGGCCCAAAACTGAACCCAGGAATCGAGGGGCGGCCTCACCAGTGCCGAGCCCAGGGCTCAGATCCCTTCCCTGTCCCTGCTGGCCACGCCAGTGCTGACAAAACCCAGGATGGCATTGACCTTCTTGGCCACCTGGGCACACTGCTGGCTCATTATCAACCCCCCCCCAGGCCCCTCTCTCACTGGCAGCAGGAGGAGGAGGAGGAGAAAGTATCACGTGGGGCGACGACAGCAATGCCAGCCGCACTGCGTGTAAGGAGAGGTGTCGGAGGAGGGAGACGCGGACACCAATTGGTCATCAGCAAGTCTCGTTTATTGTCAGCTATCATCGTGGTTAAATACAGTGGTTAATAAGCTCATCCATATTACAAAATTATAGCTCATCATTGGTCAGTTAGCTATTTAGTCTTATCGGTGGTTGCTATGCACTTCTTCATTCCTGTGGTTAAACATCAGCTTCGGTTCCTTATCTACATCCTGCTCTGCACATTCTTGCAAGGCTTCTTTGTTCTCAGGGGTGCCCTGTCCCTGAGGTTATCTCTTCTAATCTTATCAATTTAGTTCGGCTATGGCCCTTCTTCTCTAGCCAGTCTTGCACAAAACTCTCTACATTTCCCCCGTTTTTATTTTGCATAAGCCAGGCTTGGTTTGCAACCTTCATAAATAACCCTTTTATACAAGAAAAGGCACAGCTAAAAATTAACAGTCCTATTACAACCATTATCACAAGTAACAACAAACTCTGGATTATCCCTTTTAACCACCCTTCTATGCCAAGCCAACTTGTTAGTCCTTCTAAACCAAAAACCCCTATGTCCTTTTTAATTTTTTGAGAGTGTTCCATTAGTTGTTTGATCTCTCTGTGTATGGAGCGAGAGTTATCCTCTAAATCCATACAACACATTCCTTCAAAATCTTCACACCCATGGCCATGAGCTAAGGTAAATCCTCCTACTCCCGTGACTGTATCCGATGTATCTCTGGCAGGCCAATCTTTGGGCCATCTTTCTGGAGAAATAATGCTGGTGTCTGCTCCCGTATCTAGCAGGCCCCAAAGTTTAATGGTATGTCCGGCATAAGTTATCTTTATCTTCTTTTTGGGTCTGCTATGTAAGTCCATTGTAAGCATTGCTAAGCCAGAGGATCCAAAGCCTCGGTCACCGCGAGGGGTCTGTTCTAGCGGTTGCATTCCTCGGCTAATTTGTGGGAGCGGTATAAATTGCGCAATACGCTGCCCTGCTTCAATTGTTAAGGGTGGAAAAGGAGTATAGGCCATAATTTGTAGTTCTCCTTTATAATCTGCATCAATCACGCCAGGTAACACAAACAGTCCCAAAATAGAAACTGAAGATCGTCCTAATAACAGTCCTCCATAGGCTTGTTCTTTAATTTTTATAGGGCCATATATTCCAGTAGGAATTTTCGTAGGTCGTGTTGTCATCAAAGTAACTTTTACTGCTGCTGCCAAGTCGAGTCCCAAGCTCCCTGTTGTGGCGGGTTGAAGGCAGGAGGTGGCGCTGATGTCACGGCAGCGACTTGTGTCTGGGCGCGGCTGCCGTTCGCGCTCCGCTGGGGGTTTCCCGACGGCGGCCGCCGTCGGCAGGCGTTGGAGTTATGGCTGTCACTGCGACACGTTTGGCACCATACCCCCGTGGCTCGACAATTTCTTCTTACGTGGCCTCCTCCACCGCATCGATAGCAGCGGACAGAGGGTGGTCGGCGATCACTGGACGTCGCTGGAGCCACAGTGGAAGCACGGAGAGGAGCAAGAGCTGCAAGCACCTGATTCTGTGATACCTCCGCTTGCTTTTGTAAGCCGATCCCTATTTCTTTACCTAGGTCCTTAAGAGCATTAACTAAAAGGACATGTGACCCAGTTGGCTGTAATGCCATCCTTTCTAATGCTTCCTCTATGGTCCAATTAGCACCCAGTGTTGCTAATATCTTTTTAGTGGTTTCATTGCTATTTTGCAAAGCACACTGTTTAAGGAGTGCCCCACGCATATAATCCGGCACTCCTGCTTTCTCTATTGCTGCAGCAGCTTTATCTATAAAGTCCCCAAATGGTTCCTCTCGTCCCTGCTTAATCCCCATATACATAGGTATGCCTGAGCTATCCTTTACTTGATCTATTGCTTCCCTCACCAATCGCATAGCCTCCCGTACTTTATCCGGACCTATCATAACCTGAGCCTCTGTTCTACGATAATTACCTACTCCCATTAATTCTTCTAATGTAACCCCATGTAAAGGGTCTCCTGGCCCCCTCTGAGCGGCTAAGGACTCATTTACACGTCCATGCCAGTGTGCATTAAATAGTAACTGCTGATGCTGTGTGAGTATCAGCTTTACAATACTTCGCAAATCATTTGGAAGCAACAGTTGTGTATCAAACAAATAATCCAACATCTGCTTAACGGGCTCACTCTTAAATCCAAATTGACTCACTGTCTGCCGTAATTGTGCTAACAGTTTCCAATCTAGTGGCGCATACGTTCCTAATTGCACCGGCTGTCCTTGTTGATCCACCCCCTGAGTGTACATCACGGGAAATGCCCAATCTTTCGCTGCCTCTACCTCCGCCTCCTCTCCATTTTCTAGCCCATGCTTTGCCAGGGCACTCCACGCTTCTCTCCTTTGCTTTACCATCTCCTCCCACAGGTCGCTAAGCGCCCCAGGGACAGGTTCTGGCTCTGATGGAGTCGCGGGAGCCTTTCTCTCCGAGATATTTCCGTCGGCATTAGCGGGCTTTGTTAAGGTAGATCTTTTCGAGATCTCCTCAAGAGTAAGTGCGGAGGGCGGCAAGCTACTCATGTCTGGGCGGCTCTCAGACCCCCCAGGGAGAGGTATCACTACTTGCGAAATGCCAGGTGCTCGAGGCTCGTCATCCGACCCATACTGCGCATTTTTCTTATATGCCTCAACCGCTTCCTTAGCTGCTCTTTTTTCTGATTCCTGTTTCAACAACGTATTATGCACTACTCTCCATACCTTTCCTAACTTTTTCGCTGCTTTATCATCCTCCAAAACTGCTTCCCATAATATATCTCCTAATTTGCGCCATTCTGTAAGTTCATGCACTGTATGTGGGTTCAAAAAACAGCTTTTCGCATATCCCCAAGCTAATAACCCTGGAAGCTCCTTTTTTAAATCTATTTCCTTCACCCCCCTCTTTTCTAAGTGGGATATAAATAAATCATATGCTGCTTGCCTGTCCATTATGTCGTCAGCGCTGTTGCAACTCTCCGGCTCCGGCAGCACGTATGGCCCAGGACTACCTTTGTAGCTCCTGAGGGTGCCTTCCCTCCGTCGTTTGACACCGACCCGGTTGCATCGGGCCCCAACCCTACTTCACCGACCGTGGTGCGTGCATCCCTGTTTTCTTTCGCAGCGACAGGATCACGTCGGGGTCACCATTTGTCGGAGGAGGGAGACGCGGACACCAATTGGTCATCAGCAAGTCTCGTTTATTGTCAGCTATCATCGTGGTTAAATACAGTGGTTAATAAGCTCATCCATATTACAAAATTATAGCTCATCATTGGTCAGTTAGCTATTTAGTCTTATCGGTGGTTGCTATGCACTTCTTCATTCCTGTGGTTAAACATCAGCTTCGGTTCCTTATCTACATCCTGCTCTGCACATTCTTGCAAGGCTTCTTTGTTCTCAGGGGTGCCCTGTCCCTGAGGTTATCTCTTCTAATCTTATCAATTTAGTTCGGCTATGGCCCTTCTTCTCTAGCCAGTCTTGCACAAAACTCTCTACAGAGAGGCTGAGACTTCTGGTGCGGTTTTCATCGTTTTATTTTCCTTCTTTCACGAGGAGGCTACTAACAAGCGCCTCCAAGTCCCCTTGGGGCTGGCGTGCAGCCCAGCTGCTGGCCCGGCCCTGGTTTCGCCGGCTTCTGGCCACCCTAGTGTTGCCGGCGGCGTGGCCGCTTGTGGGCGGAAGAGTCCTGGGAGCAGCCGGCCTTCCTCTTGCCGCGGCGCCGGGGCCCCCCGGGTGAGCAGTCCCTGCCCTGGCCAGCACTGGAGGGACCTGCCACCGCCTGCCCCAGCTCCTCACGGGGCTGCTCCTGCGCTCTGGGTCGGGGGCAGGAGTGTCCCCCGGGGCGGCGGCGGGTCCAGGGGTGGCCGCGGGGCTGTGCTCCTGCTCCTCGGCAGCCTGGGAGTCCCGGGGCTCCAGCTGCTGCATGAAGCGCTCCCTGCACCTCTCCGCGACCATGTCGACCAGCCGGTGCACAAACTCCACTGCCCGGTGCTGCAGGAAGGGCTGCAGATCCTGCACCAAGGCCTCCCTGTCTGGCTCGTCGAGGCACCGATGGGCGATGATGGTGGCCTATAACACATCTATCACCCAGCACCACTCGCTGACCAAGTCCAGGAGACACTGCCGCAGCATCTCCCTGCACTGCTGGAGAACTCCCACCCAGACAGGGGGCCGAAAGCCACGCACGGGCACTGGGTCTGCAGCCCGCTGGTTGTACTGGTGGCGGGCAACTGATGGACGGGAGGAGCGCCGCCGGAAAATCTCCTCTTCAAAATCTTCCTCTGCCTGCACAGAGTAGATGACGGACTGGACAGTCCGCCTGCAAAGGGGGCACGACGCTTTCCTCTTGACCCACCGCACAATGCAGCCCAGGCAGAACTGGTGGAGACAGGGGAACGCATAAGCGGGGCCATCTTGGGTCTCGCCGCAGATGGGGCAGCTCCACTCGCTGTCTTCAGCCATGTGGGCTCGTTGTGGCAGGCTGGGGAGAGCTGAGGACGAGGAGCTGCTCCCCATCGCTGGCGTCACCCGCTGCACAATGGAGAAAGGCCCCGGTCACTCCCTGTCCCGGCGAGGGGAGGAAGAAATGCCCAGGCCCCTGGCGAAGGACACCCTCCGGCTCCCCGAGCCCCTTCACCCACCCCGGGGGGACGCTCCCCCGCACAGCTCACCTCTGCTGCCGCGAGCGCTCCCAACGGTGCCCGCCTGCCTGACCCAGGCAGGGCCGGGGAAACACAGGGGATGGCTCCGGGACGGGCACCGAGAGCTGCCGACGGCAGCCCCCAAAGCACCCCCCAGCACCCGGAGCAGCCTCGCTCGACCCTCCACACCTCGCAGACACGCTCGGCAGGAGTCCAGGCACGAGCCACACTGGGCCGGGCTCTGTCGGTGCCCGAATACAAGCAGGGAGGGACGTGAGGTCACAGACCCTCGCTCGCTGATGTCACAGACCACCGCTCTGTGACGCGGCAGTGGGCCGCCTGTCTCCATGGCGCTTGCCCGTGTCGGGGCGTGGCTGGCCCTGGCACTCGTACAGATGGAAAATGCAATCGTTCCCCTATTCCTTGGACTTAGAAACGAGCCACTCTTCTATGGCTTGTACCTGTTGCACTGCCAGCACAAGAGGTCTAGAGAAGACCGAGCTGAAGCACGGCAGATGAGAAGAAGCCGTCAGCAATCCACGTTAGGAAGCTCAAAAGCAGAGGCACAGTTTGCACAGAAAATGCCCCGGTTATGGCCGAAACACAGTTCTCACTTCCAGAGAACCGTGGAGAGTTGCTCATTACAGGGAACTGAGGCCCAGAAAGGGTTTCTCTGCATCCCCTTCCCTAGCCATCACATACAGCTTAAGTTAACTTGAAATGGCAGTACAATGGAAAATGCTGTTTGCCTGGAATTCCTCCATTTGATAAGCTGAGAGACACGTTGGAGGGAACACTTGGGATGGCCATGGCCGGAATAGTAAAATCTCCTGGAAAACCTGTGAGAAAAACATCGACTCTGATGAGTCGGGCCTTCAGGGGAAGCTGTGATGGACAATGTGGAATCCAACAGGAGAAAGAATCCAGAAATTTCCCACTCAGCACAGAGGTGCCAGCTGTTCTGGCCTGTCGATCTCTGGTATATAAGGCCGGGCCCGTTTGCGGCGACTTCGGCAGCCTCACCTCCGGGTGGAGGCACCGCGTAGGATTTCCCCCTTGCCGGGACAGGCTCCGCAAACCCTCGCTGTGACCGGGGCTGCCCAGCCTCTGCGGATCTGGGTGATGATGATATATGCAAGTGGTGATGTATTTTTCTTAATCTCCATTCTCTCTCTCGTGTAGGAATGATTTAATGCGTTACCCTGTTTTTTGCCGTTTGCTGCTTTAAGTGCACTGTTCTGCTTTTTCTGTATTCTGCATGTTTTCTGTATTACACTGTTATCACTAGTAAAATACACCTGCTCTTTTCACTCTGGTGTCTGAGTTTAATTGGTATCCTTAATCAGCGGAACAGGTCTGACTTGGCTTCCAGCTTCTTGCTCTGTGCAAATGTTGCTCACTCATCCACATCTTACAGCAGCAATATTTCAGTAAAAATGTAATTGCACCTTTACAGACTTGGGTTTATTCCATCAGACTTTCCCCCGGCTCTGCTGCTGCCTGATGCAGCCTTTCAGGCAATCTGGACTTTTAATCCCCTACCCAAACCCCACCAGAGATACCAAGAACCACTTTCAATATTACACAAGATACCAGACACGCTCAGAGTCAGTTAAACTTGGAGCTTTAGGCAGGCCCTAACTTGGCAAAGAAACCAAAGACAACATTCTTGGACACAACTATTCACAAAGGTGAAAGAATTGCTGAAACAGCCCCCTCCCACAGGTCCTCTCTTCACCTGACTAACGTTAATTTAGAGCCTTGCTTTTAGGAAGCTGTGCTTAAACCTAGCAGGTTAATAGGCACCTATTAGCCCTCCAATAGGTCTGACAGGTTAAAAACTGACAGCAACACCACAGCTGACATACACCACTGCCCAGACTCACCTCTCCGACAGCGACTGCGGCTCCAGCAGCGTTCAGTGAAAACGCCATTTATCACAGTAGTGGACGGTTGCTCCTTCCCAGAATCTAAAGTCCTCGACCCGTCGACCGTGGACAAGTCACATCATTCACTGTTCTTCTCAGCGCGCACAGCGCCTCGAGTAACGTCCATCGGGTTACAGAGGCCCATCTCCTGCAGCTGAACCATCTCAAAAATGACCAGCGTGGGCTTAAAAACCTGGTGAGTTCCTCGAACCACAGTGAGGTTGGGGAAAGCCCCTTTAAACTCTCCAGGCCATACACGTGAAAAAGAAGCAAGCACTCTGTGATCACAGTCAGTTTAGGGAAGCTGAGCGCACGGAAATCTTCAGGCTTGGTTTTAAACATCAGCAACATTTGCCAGTGGCCCCCAGTCACAGAGCAGTTCTCAAGCATGTTCAGCCGGGTCACACTGTTGCCAACGTCCATGCTTCTGCAGACTGGAAGGCAAAGAACAGTGTTACCTTTTATTTAATAAAATTTATTTATTTAAAAAAATAAATTTATTTATTTAAAAAAATAAATTTATTTAATAAAAGGTAACTGGTTTAGTTTTCTAAATACACAGTTTTGCCCAACCCCACCATAATATTAATGCCAGTGGATTAGAGGAAGTCATGTAGACTGGTTGCAGGGAGGGGAAAACAGGGCTGGGAAATGGCAGTGCTGCGGCAGAGAGCAGGGAAACCTCGACATACGCACGTGCAGGAGTACAGCCCACACTCTTGCCCAGACTTTGGTGACACGAGTAAATTACTACACTAGTAATTTTTGCCCTAAACTCTCTTTTCAGATTAGGTGTTTGGGCTTTTTTTTTTATTTATTATTTCCTCAACGTTGCAAATCTCCCTGCCTTGACTATCTGGACAGTTTATTTAGTAGAACCAGCACCCCAAAGACCTGGAAAAGTGAACAATTACATGAAGCATAAGTTAGAAGCCAAACAGAGTAATAGGAACCCAGGCACCAGCAAAAGGAAAAGACGGAAAGCAGAAAGTTTCTTTCAACGCTAAGCACAGGTCAGAAATCAAGAAGGCAATTCAGGGCGCCGTGCCTGTACAGCACAACAGAAGCCCCGGTGATAACCCTTTTCAAACCAAACTGCATCGAAATACACAGCTGGACCTTGATGTTCAAGGGAGAAGCCTGTGCAAAGGCAAACCTGCTTGGCAATACAACGCTGCAAAACAACCGCTCCCTTGTCCTGTTCAGGGGGATGCTTTTTTCATTATTATTTTTTTAAGACTGCATCCACTTTAGGGATTCTCGCTTTTGCCTACAGCTCAGACAGCCCACCCCTGCCCCTCTCCCCCCTAAGAATTCAAAGCACACGTTCTTTGCTCTTTCTGTCACTGTGTGTAAAGCTCACCGACGATAAAACCACCATGCCACAGCTTCAAGAAATCACCCAGCAATAATCAGGCCTTACAAAATTGATGCAGAGACAGGTATTTCACAGTTACAATTGTCTGACTCATGGTCTTACACAGACCACTGCTGTGCGGCTAACAAATAAATACTAGGCAAACAACTTAAGGATTATTCAAAAATTTGCTCCACTGCAATAAAACAAACAAATCTGGCAACACTAATACAGGATTTGAAGCAATGTTATTGCCCAGTGGGATTTTTTGGCGCTGTATCCAAATTGTTTCATAAATTGCTTTCTGGAAGAAAAAGCTAACGCACACAGTGCCTCAAAGATCAACTTTTTGAAAGTGGGAGAGGAAATCCCATGACCAACTACCAGCAACCTCTTTGCCCCATGAAAAACTGCAGCCAAACTGCAAGTAAGCAGAAAGCTGTCTGGCTGCACATCCCAACTGTGGGCTAAACGAACTGGGAGAGCAACAGATTCAGTTTAAGTACACAAAATACTTAATTTTAAATAATTAAGAGAGGTGTTTCCAAGGAAGCAAGTGTGTGACAGGGCAGGCCAGTGGTTTCTTCATGAAAGGAGAAACAACAGAAGGGCAAATAAAACTCAAACAATGAAATTCAACGTACAAGACACCAGTGCAGCTAAAGCTACCTGATAAATGCAAAATCCAGCAGCTTGCTTCTAATTCACTGCTTGTACACAGGCCAAACACGGCAAGCTAAGGTGGCACCCACGGCCCACGGCCATATCACAGGATAACGGACTACCTCGAGGAACCTGAATGTGCACAGCTCACCTGCAGGAAAGGTCAAAACATACAGCTCAACTCTACAGACTAAGAATTACTTGCGAGAGTAAAAGCTCTAGGCTTTTACTGTGGCTTAAGGCCACAAAATGCACCTCTACACCAAGCATAATTACTTGAGTCTCTCATCATTTGGACTAGAATTAGGTGAGTCACTAGAACTGGCCACAACCTGCCCCCCAGACAACCCCTTAATCCACAGAGCTGCCCCTGCTCCAAGTGCAGCTAAAAAGGGGCAAGTGAAGCTTGGGAGTAAACAGCAAAGCATCCTCACGTGGTAAGCAATCCTATCAGTCTACCAGAGCTGGAAGCACACATCCACAATCCATCAGCTCTTTGCATTTTAGAAATATTCCAGTATTTTTCACCAGCTCTCACACAGAATGCATTATTTGTCATTAGTGCTGCCAGCACAGACCAAACAGGAGGATCTACACATCCTGGCAAAGCAGGATGTGACCCGGGTTATTCATACTCTGCTGCTTTCAAAGCGGAGCAACAGCAACGTAAGAAACTGGCCCCTTGTCTGCTGGGCTTAAGGGGCTCCAGTACTGGGGGCTCCTGCACTGGGGGCTCCTGCACAAGGCCTCTCCACGGAAGGCAGTGGCAGATGCCAACCTTAGCCTGGAAGAGAAACTGAGGAGAAACTGAAAGCAAATTAGGGTTGTTTTGTTTTGTTGTTTTTTGTTTTTGTTTTTTTTTTTTCCCTGAAATACACAACTGCATAAAAGGCTCATCTACATATACAAATATTAGAAGGATTTCTACCGATTTTTCCACAGGTAGAGAAAAGTACACTTAAGATTTATTTTTCATTTTCTACTTCCGTTTAGTTTTTAAGTGATGAATACCACCACGGTACCTGAGCTCCTTTTTTTAACCACCTCAACGATCAAGGAGAAGAGTAAGGAGTGAAGAGTATCTGAAAGAAAATACGCTTTTTTTGTTGGAGGGTTTTCAGGCTTTCGAGCGCTGAACAGCAGTTGGTATCTTCTGGTCATGGCAGAAGCTGCTTAAGTCGCCCCACAAATTTACTGTTACTAAGACAACACGAAGCAGTTTCAAGCACAGCAATAAGCGGTTTTCCACAACTTCTCTTGACAGTATTTCTTCTGCAGGGGCAGGGGACTTAATCAACAATTCCCGACGAAGGCTACACAGGTTTGATCCCAGAAGCAGGGGAGCAAAGCGGAGCAGTCAGTTATAATCCAGACAACTGGGTCTCACAAAAGCTCAGAAATCAGCTCTCAGGAAAAGCAAAACCTCAACCTGACTCTCCAGTAGAAGGCCCAAAGCTATTGTGAGGCAAACTACTGGCAAAATCTCTACTCAACATAAATTCCCAAACTCCGGCAGAAACAGGCTCCATGTGCAGCAGCACAGCATTACGCTGCCAGAGAGGAGACACGCCTCCATCCCTAGTTACCAAGCGATTCCAAGGGACTCAAAAAACCCCCAGACATCGTTACAGACATGCTTCATCAGATCCCCAAGGAAAAAAGTTGCAAGGCTTGCTTTGTAAAAAACAAACAAACAAACAAGTCCCCGACTCACCGGCCCCGCGGCTCCGGCCGCCCCGGGCCGCCAGCGACACGGACACGGACACGGGCGGCGAGAGACCTGAGACCAGACCCAGAGGTAAGTCAGTGGGAGGTCCAGAGCAATGCCCTGACTCCAGACTGGGCGGCAGGGGCTTCGAGGGAACCTCCCCGTCCCCCTGCAGCCTCTGTGCCTCAGCCACGCGGAGGCTTTACCTGTCGCCTCTGCTTTTTGGCAGTGCTCTCAAGGCCCAGACCAGAACACCATGCCAGGGCTATGAAGTTTTTGAACCAGACTCAGGTACTGAGCATTCCTGCTGGGGTCCCTAAGGGGCAGACGCGTCCCCAGTCCTGGGAGCGGCTGCGGGCGGTGCCCGTGCTGGGGAAAAGGCCGAAGGGGAGAGCAAGGCTCGAGTGTCCTTGAGAAGGCCTGACTCCGTCCCCTCGGGGGTGGGAGCTGGCCCGGGGGCAGGGAGAGTTGCGGGGCGGGGGGCTCTCGAAGCAGCGACTGCCCAGGCAGCTGCGCTCCCCGCCCTGCTCTCCCCCTGGCCGCCGGAGTGTTGTTTGGAGGGACAACCTGTCCCGAAGGGCGGGAGGGTGCTGCGAGCTTACTGGTGCTGCGCCAAACAGACTAAGGGCCCCAACTGCTCCACAGGTGCGGTCACCGAGAGTGCACCAAGCGTTTCCCCTGTCCAGAGCAGCGGCTTTGTATGCCCCCAGGACGTGCGGAAGCACTGCATGATTGGCACAGTGTCCCTGGGGATTTCTGTGCCACTTGCGCTGCTGCTGTGCTCTATCGGGGTGAAGTGCTGGTGCAGGAGGGAAGGGAGAGTTGATGATTCCCCCCAAACACTGCTCCCTGATGGGTGCTCGGGGGCCATGCTGGGGAGGAGAGTCCCGTGTGCCACCTGCAGCCGAGAGCCTCAGCAGCCTCCTCTCTCCACAGTCGCCCCTCGGCAGCCTCCGGACAGCGGCTGGACAGCAGCAGCCGCCCCTCGCACCCGCAGAACCAGAGCAGCTACCCTGGCAACCCCGAGAGCCGGGCCCAACGCCAGCATCGGCTGCAGAAACCCGGACGCCTACAGCGGCCCCCCCTCCACGGTCCCCAGCGCCCTCGCGCCTGCCTCCCCCACGGTTCTCAGCGCCCTCGCGCCACCTCAGACCGGCCTCACCCACCGTGACAGAGGATGACCCCCACAGCATCCCAGTGCCCCCGCTACCAGAACAGGGCACACCCCCTGCAGCTTTCTTTTTATGGAAAAAAACAAAATGTGTTGCATATTCTCATAATCAGAATGAGCTGCTTCATAAAAATATGTTAACAGCTCGGACTGTGCAGTTACTTCTTCGGACTGCAATGCCATCTAAGGGATTGCTGTAAGCAGTTATAAAACAGGCTACAGCTTCCCTTGAAAGAGTGCAGGCGCTGTAAACGCAGTGCGATGGCACACTACAGCCTGCAGACATAACTCTGGAGGCAACCACAGCAAGATGAAAGCCTTAGTCATGAGGCCTAACCCAACACCCGTGTCGGTCTCACACCCGGCGGGGGCACTCCCCTATCTAACCGTTAAAGTGCTCTGTAATGGCACTGTGCTTGAAACAACATTCGACAAGTTCTGGAGTGAATACGTTTCTAAAAATCACCGCTTGTAAACAACAAGATTATTAATCTGCAGTGTAAGTTTTTGTCACCCGTGGCACAGGCGGTTTTCATGCCCGTGCTGCACCCACCCAGGCTGTTCGCCAGCAGCAGGGATCCCCCGGTAAATGCAGGAGGCCTAGGCCAGGACCGCGGCCAAGAGAATTACACATTTCCCCGACTCAAAGAGGGACCAAAACCACGTTTGGTTACCCAGAAAATAGATCCCCACAAAGAAACGAAGCCGCTTTGGTGAGAGCGTGAAGGGAAAGAGCCTCTGAAGCGCGAGGGCCCGCCCTGGCCAGGAGCGGCCCGGCTGCGCCCTGGGCCCTGCTCCGGGGCCTCCCCTCAGGCTTAGGCCGGCGGCGGGTCCCGCCCAGCACCGCGGTGTAGCCAAGGGGCCCCTGGGACCCTCTGCCCCGCTTCAGGGGCGGCACGGTGGCCTTTTATGGCTCAACCATTACACCCTGCTGGCCTGCGGGATCTGCCCGCTGCGGGGCAGATTTCATTCTTTGGCTGGGCTTTTTACAGTTTGTGAACATACGCAGAACCGACTGAACGCTCCCATTTAAGGTTCTTTTCATCACGGATTTCACTCCCGTTTGCTGCACTCAAGTTAACTTCCCTTGCATTAGCTGCACTGAAACGGGAGCAGATACGGCGCTAAATATTATTTAAACCGCACGGGTTGCGTCAGCAGCTGGGGAGCTGCGCTAGCTCAGGCTGTGAGCAACGTCCCCAGAGAGAGGAGCCAGCTCAAGTTCCAAAACACAAATAACTCTCTGCATGTGCAGACCGGCCCCAGAGGTGTAACTAGAGGTGAACCTGCAACGAAACCAGCAAACCAAAGCAGCAAAAGTCACCTACTGCCTGGTCTGACACGGGAGACTTTGATGCAGTCCTATAGCAAGTTTTAAAGACAAACCCAAATGCTCTCCTAACAAAAGGAACACAAACCAATTTACACTTATCCTCACTTACATAAGGAGGCCTTCCCGCTGTATAAAAGCAATCAAGCTCTATAGATTTCCATACGCAGACAATTATTAGCTATACCTTCTTGACATCCCCTTTTTCCAATTGTCTGTGTGTTCTGAGCTGCCCCTGTTTTGACCAGAAGCTTTAAGGCTACAAATCTCAGGCATCTGTCAGTCAAAATATGTTTCCCATCTGGCTGTCTTTCAGTCAAACTCAGGCCTCAAAAGGCATTTGCACTAAAACGATTCTCAAAACAACAGAAAAGCTGTTCAGCATACAAGGAAATCATTCACTGCAATTATCAAAGCAGAAATGAATAAAGCTATCACATGCTTGTAAGGGAAATGGTGCTTGCTGGCAGCATTCAGCAGGGAAAACGCATAGATACTTTCTGACTAAAGCACACAAATGCTTCCTAGGAAGTGAAAAATGTGCCACTTTACCTTCGAGAGACAGACCCCACCACTGGTGTTTACGGGGGTTCATACACCTGGACTGCAACATTCATTCGCCTTTAGACAACTCTACTAGTTTTACTCCTTTTTTAAGTTCCTTCAAGTTCTTTGCATCTCCAGTGTTAATAGAACAATAACAGATTTTCCAGAGAAAGGGGGTATTTGGATAGCTTGTATTTAAGGGGAGCAGAAACCAGTGTGAATATTCATCACGGAGGGGGCTGCTGAAAGCCAGTGAGACGTGTGGCAGATAAAAGTTTTATACCACACACACGGGTACGCCGGTATTGACACTGCACAGGAACTGACCCAGGAACACTTCCAGACTACCCTGTATCCTCATGGCTGTAACACCCCTTATCGAGGCTGAATTCACTCTTAGACACCTCGGTGATTCACAGCGACTTAACAGAGCCAGCTCCAAAACTTAACCCAGCAAACCGCCTCTTTCCAGTCTGCAGGTATGTGATGCACAAGGTACCAGAAAAAAAAGCAGCTCCTGGAGGAGATGCATTATCTGATTCATGAGGGATGACTTCCCAAGCTCCCAACATGAAACCCTTTAATTCAGCCAGTGTGCTGGCGTGGAAGGCCACACATTTATACGGCACCTCTCACCTTTCACATTCCTGCTTTGCAGAGGCCCTTGGTCTGGACAAACAACATTTTCATGAGCAGACAGAATGAACAAGAATTTGCACATGTGAAACAAACAGCACTGAAATGAAGAGGCTCACAATGATTATTTGTGCTACCTCTTCCTCCATAAACCAAGAATTTCTAGAAAATGAGGCTACCTAGCCTTTCTTTTGCAAATCCAAGAAAACTCTTGATTGCTAGTTCAGACAGCTCACCATTTCATAAATTACTGTTAGCGTTTGAACAGTTGTTAGCAACCATCATTATTTTCATTCTGCAGTGTTCTCAATTTTCAGTTTACACTAACATGTGAGATTACAACCTTAATGTATGTTTGCTACACTCAACATTATTCCATGAGCTGTAGCATCAGAGTGACTGCTACACTGCTTGCTGCCTGTAAGAGAACAGCTGTCTAGAAATACTCTATACAAACAGATTAATTCACTAAATACCCAGCCAGGTGGCCTGATGTATCAGTACAGCAGGAGACTCATCTTACAGCTGTTCCATTCTGACCATTATTTAAGGTATCACAGAACTCAAATTCCATGAGTGGCATAACATGCACAAACAGATACAGGAAAAGCTGATCTAGATAAACCAGCCTGCTTCTGTGACGAAGTCACAAAGATCCTTTGCATACGGAGTGGAGCAGTGAGACTTACACTGGCTGTCATGTAAGATTTAGCAGAAGCTTTCCCCTGGTGTAGCACTTCAGGACATGTGCTGTAACTTCATTAATGTTCAGGTCCTGTTCGTGTGGCCGTGCAGGGATCCTCAAGACCTACATCCAGCATGCTGTAATAGCTACTGACACACAGCTTCTGGGAGAAAGCAAGAATTCTGGAGAGTTTATAACAGCATTAAATCAAGCTTCGCTTTCCATCCTTGTCTTATGCCTAGCAAATTGCACATTCAGAAAAATGTCATCTTTCTTTAGCCAGCTTCTTCCACAGCCTATCTTTCTTGGAACTAGATTTTCTAGTCAACCAGCATAGAAACACGCTTCAAATTGTTATTAACTGAATGAAACTAGACTACAGAACATTTAGGAACTGTCTGGATTTTTATGACACTTTAGGGAAAATTGTCCCTAGCAGCAGACACAGCTGATGGAGCATCAGGAGTTATACAGGGTTGTATTCAGAGTCACAGACAGAGGACTTTGCAGTTTTCAAATTAATTTCTCAGCATATAGTCTTGTATCTAATCACAACAACAGTGGGAAACCTTGATGGACCACAGGACCTCTACAGCTCTATCATTCCTGTTTCGCTTCAATATCCGACTCCCTGGAGGATAAATGAATGCAGGCTAGAGAAAACTCAAAAGACTGCTCTTGCCTTTTAATCTAGACACAGCACATTGTACTTATTTTTCTGTCACAACAGAGTTTTTACTGCTTTGTTTGTAAAAACTGTGCTTAATTCAGGAATGGGTAACACATGCATCTCTTGACAGATCAGTGGAAGAGCTAACACTCCAGGTGTTTCCAGCTTGCTAATAGCATTAAAAACATAACTCTTAACTGGGAACTCTTAAAGCTTTCTAACACTACCAGCAGTAAATAGAAGAAATCACATGGAACGTTGGCCTGAGAGATACACTGGTCTATTGATCTTTTTCTATTATTTATTTGAGTTACAGTGAAAAGATACTTTGCTGTCTTACTACTTGATGTGTTTAAAAGACAGTAAACATAAAAGGAGAAACAGAAGGCAATCACCTGGGAAGCAAATCCTGTGTCATTTTTCCCTCCAGTGATCAAAATACAGCTGTGTTTTACTACAGCATCCATTTTAAAACTGCATCTTTGTGTCACCATGCTTACACCTAGGAACAGTAACAGAAAGACAGAAGAGCAGCATCATTTACAGAGCTGAGGATACTGCAGTCTAGAAAGAATGAAAGCCCAAGTTTGGCTCTTCTCCTCAAAAAACCAAAAGGCCAAGACTTCTTTGCTTTTATACAGTCTCATTTCTAACATCTAAAATAATTCTTTGATTTTCAATACGTATTGGTTGCCAGTTTTGTTCGTTAGTATGATATCAAGCTCTAGTCCAGCTTCATGATCTCATCATAGGATATTTCTTTGAGCTAATTTGTGTTTGTAGAATTTTGTTCTCTGATCCTAACATGGTATCAGTAGCTTTAAGTGTATTGTTTAATCACATGCGTAAGTGAAAATCCTTAAATAAACTCATAGTTCCTGTGATACATTTAGCACTGATCATAGAAAGTTGCCCAAAAGTTTTGGGGTTTATTTTTTTGTGTTGGTTTCTTATTGTTGTTGTTGGGTTTTGTTTGGATTGGGGGGGGGTGGGGGTGGGTGTTTGTTTTTTAATTAACAAAAGGCAACTTTAAGAAACAGTGGCCAAGATCAAGCAAATTAACCTCAGAATTCATTTCAGAGACAGCAATAACATGCTGAAATAATTAATCCAAAAACTGAAATAGTTACCATGAAGCTGAAATACTTAATCCAGAAAAGGTTATTTCATCAATATATCTGTTTGCAACTTCCAGTAGCGTAAGCCCTTCTCACAGCATTTTAGGAAATTCTATCAAAGTCAATTAGGAGCTATGGCTGGCAATAAGCAGTGCATTGTGCCATCTCACAGGGCTGCCTGAGAACTGACACAAGGTGTCCCGGAGATCAGAACTGGGTGCCTGGTGCTCAGAGGAGTTACCAACCAGCCCCTCTCAGGGGCTGCAGCTGGAGCTGCCTCTGGCAGCCGGGCACGTCACAACGCTCTTTAGCACACCCAAGCCACAGCCTGGGCTCAGGATCTCTGCGAGACAGAAGCTGAGCTGTGGCTATTGTTTCTGATGCCGTTTTTAAAACTCTTCTTACAGAATCTGTATGAATCAACACTTTTTTTTCTTTTTTAAGTGCACCCGAATCTCACAATGTTAAATAGCTACACTTTAACTGTTACGAAAGAAGAAAATAAATAAGAATTAGTATCTTTAGAACCACTTACCTGCTTCAGAACTTCACCCTCTTGCTTACGACCACGAGCAACAAGCAGGGCTGCATCTTCCCTCACCTCCTCTGCTAAGCCAGAGCAGGGCTATCGCCACACTGAGAACGGCTACAGCAGCTGCACCACGCCACTGGCAGCTACTCCTTCCCCTCTGCTTTCCATTAATCCACACTTCTGTGATTATCACAGGATGGGGTCTTGGCAAAGACTAACTCAACTAATTTACAATAATATGCCAAGAAAATCAGTATCTTGAGCTTAAGAACCATCAGAAACGTTAGTTTTGGTGGTCCATGCTAGTGGAGGTCCCACAAAACACCCCCATCTACTTTGGGTGTTTGTCAGCTTGCTTTGACTTTTAAAGGAATCCAAATCTGATTCTGTTTCCATTCTTGAACAAGCTCTTATGAATTGCTCAGGCTGAAATCAAACCTCTCTTTCTGATCGGGGACCCTATTGAGCTGCTTGTCATAAAACACAAACAATTGTCAACAGAAGTGGCTGTGTACACCTGCCACTTACCCAGATCCTCGGGTGCACGTGCAGAGCCTGTCTTGACACATCCACTTCTGAAAACCTCATAAGCCAAACTCTAATGCAGCCACAGACCAAAACGAGTAAGCCCAAATTCCACTAAACCCTTACGCTGAGAATTTTTAAGGAGCTGAAGGCCTCTATAAAGTAAAAATCAGTCAGCAGGAAGCTGTGCTACAGCTGGAAAACAGTGTCCACACAGAAAAACTGCTGGTCACCACCACAAAAAAGCAGAATGCTCCTGCTGACACTTTGGTGGATGGCTGTCACAGGAAAGAGTAGCAAAGAATGAAGAGACAGAAGCCAGCACACAATATATGGAAGAAGCAAATAGATATGCTGATACTTACATACACCAGGAAAGATTCCACTTGATTCGTACAAAAAAACCCAAAGAGGCTCTTGCTGGTTGTGGCTCCAATGCAAGGAAAGGAGAGAGAGGGCGGCAGCTTTTTGTTTAGGAAATTTTCAGTTTCCTTCTTTCATCGCTGCTATAGACCTAAACAGACCCTAAGCCTGTTTGGCCGCCTTCTGCAAATACAAGGGCAAAAATAACACTGAACAAATGACAAGCTTTTGGCTAACAGGATTAATTACAATCTTCCTTAGGTGTCAAAAGTGAAAGGAAGGAGACATCTCTGTGCTCTTGCAAAGCACTGCCATCTGTTATAACCCTACTAAGGACTAAACTTAAGACACTATAAAGCCAAGATGCATTATTTTAGGTTGGCCTTGAATTTTTTTTAAAACCACAAATCAAACCTGCATTTCCAGAATAAAGATAACCAGTTCCAGTCAAGCTCAAAGGACGGTCTACTCTCAACTGCAAAACAAGAGTTTGGATCTTGTTAGTGAAATACGTAACTAGCCTTATATCTGACAACCAACTGTTTAACTGATTACCCATGCTGTTACTGAGGGAGGAAGAAATGATTTACACCAGTCTGCCATGGCTCCATAGACCACTGCACTGGAAAAACAGAATACTGCAGGACTGGTAACACAAGATGTGCCAAACATTACTGGCAGTCTTTTCACAATTTTTGTACTTAATTCATCTACAACCAGAAGTTTCATCTCAGGTAAGCTGTTGGGAAGAAGGTCAGAACTGCACCAGGCTGGTAAATCAGAACGACAGCCCCACCCCAATCATTTCCTGGGCCTTATTCAATCTTTTCTAGCAAAACAGCATTTTTGTCTTACCACAATATTCTGAATTTAGTTTCAGGAAGTCTGTACTATGCGCAGAACACAACATTTTTTGCACATTCAAAGGGCTGTAGGAAAGTAGGGCAGGAGTTATTCGCTTTGTTCTGAGGATCATCTACAGGTCGGTACCACGCCTGCACTGAGGCACTGCGCAAAACAAACCTGTTCCCACTGCCAGGGTAAGCCTAGGAGAGAATCAGGCCTAGTAATAGGAAATATCCTTCATACAGCTTACCAAAACATCGTCTCTTTTAAGAAGGAATTAATTCTACTGATCTTTGGTAAAAAGTCACTGGCTGTGCAAAGTGGCCTGCATAAAGGATAAGATAAAGAAGGAAAAATCAGATGAGCAGTGGATGGGAAATCCAAGGGATTACCAAAACGGTCGGGATCTAGGAGAGACTAGAAACCTGAAAATCACACCGATTTAAACTCTAAGCTAAAGGCTGACACATACTGAACAATTCGCAAGCTTGCCTCTAGAATGGCTGTGGAACACACAACCCATGCTAAATTCAAGGCAAGTTCAGGGCACAGCATCACTAGGGATCATGCCCTTTATTTTTGCTTCTGATATGCTCTGCATTTCAGAATCAGCCAGGGGGGGTAAGGAAGATCATCTTCCACTGGGCAAAGACAGCAAGTGAACTTTCTTCTTCACCAAGGGATTGCAGTTTCCTTGAAAGAATGTTTTCAATTATTCAAAAACTGGCATAGCACGCAGCACCGAGATCCTAGACCCGGAAGCTTCCTGAACTCGGCAAGCTCCTTCAGCTCCCGGCAGCACACTGTGAGCAAAGTCTAGATCCAAAATTACTCACTTCACCACTTCTGGATTTGTCAGAGAGTGTTCTCCCCAAAGTGGCTACGCTGCACGCAGGACACAATTATACAGTACAATTTGTAAAAGTACAAGAAATTCCCAAGTGTCACTTCACAGTCCACAAAAACCATACGCAGCCAGCACTGAAAATAACTGTGTCGCTAGCTGGGGAAAAAAAGAAGATCAAAATTTACTCTGCACTGTTTTATAGGTGACAAGCTGGCAATAATAAAAGATATCCTATAGTTCTAGATAATGTTTTCGTCAGGAATTCGCAGAACTCTAAAATTAGGTTTTGTTTTATTGTAGTTTCTTTACTTTGGGATTTACGATGCATAGTAACTATTGCCTTTTACATGCAGGCCTCATTTTCAGAGAGGCAAAAACTAGACCGTTAATGCTAAGCCCTTATGGCTCATTTGCACATGGACCCAAAGGCAGTTCATATTTTATTTCTCAAGGTGTTTATAAGCAGGATTTAAGTCACTATCAACAACAGGGATAAAATATAAATTAAGGAACTTTCATTCTAATAGACTATTGCTTAAAAAGCCTACCATCTGAACTCTTGTTTAGAGTACTGCACTTAACCTGAGTATTACACTGACAGCTGAAGCCTGCACAGAACCCATTTTCTAACAATAACTCAATTAAAAAAGCAATAAATAAAATGCAGTATCTAAAAAAATTGCCAGCAGTTCAGTCCTTTCTCCCACCACAGTCTGAACTACATCATCTGAAACAGGCCTGGGACAGTCTTTGGGTACCAGCTATGTAGTTCTTTCAACATCACAGACTACCCATAACAATAAAAGAAGCAATTGGAGTTTTCTATAGGATGAAAGACAGTTCCCTTGAGTGTATGTCTCAAATCCCTTAAAAGGACTTGTTGTCTTTGCTCCAGATAGCTTCAGAAATGAGACGCAATTACTCTGTGACCGCATGTTATCTCTACTCTGTACTGTACAGGCAAGTTGAGTCCTTTTGAAATGTGTTATATTAACCCTGGTACTGACATGGAGACTTCATGCTCCTAAACCGGGAAGTTGCTTCCTAAATCGTAGTAAATTGTCATGGCAGCGACAAGCCGGTTAAGGCTTTAGTAGAGTCCCCCATCGTCTGTTCTACCTTGGGATTTCCAGCTCCGCTGGTTGCCAGCTCCTTGTCAGTAAGGCCCAGGTTAGGCAAGTTGGGGAGGGAATCGGCAACAATCCACGCTATCCTCTTCTGGTCACCTCCAGATGGCACCATCAGGATTGGGACTCTGCAGCTTCTGGCAGCCTCAAACACAACTTCACCTCTCTTCACAATGCCCTGCGAATTTACAAAAGGTAAAAAAAAAGGAGTGACACTAATACAGTATTTTAGTTCTAGCCTGTGGTTTATGGATATGTACTGAACGCTTGATAAACAATCAGGACCTACATTTTACAATATGAATAAAAAATTCATTTAAAAGTCCTGTCAGCAGATTTACATTCATAATCATTAAAAAAAAAAAAATTAAAAAAAGGAAAAACAGCAAATCAAAAATTCTTGAATTGGTTTTAGAGGACACAATAAATTTAGTATAAATTCCTAGAAGAATTCCTGCTTAAAAGCCATAAAGTCTAAACTGATTACAAAGTTTAGAAATATTCACTTTATTTTACAGGTGAGGCATTGAGACTAAGAAAGATCGTCTGAATTCAAAGTGCTTTAGTTTGTGCTCCACTTGCATAGCACCCTCTGACTAAAGTTTAGCAATTTGATCCAAGATTTCACAAACCTACAGAAGAACCAAAAATTCCAATCAGAGTTTACATGTTCACAATCACTAGCTGAATTTTAGCTTTCAGTTTCTTTTATTAAAGACTAATACTGAAAGACTCCATGGCTGAAGGGGGAGTTGCAGAATGTAAGTAATGGTAAATCCGTACAAAAGGAAAATAAATTCTAAATAACCTCTTACTAACAGACAAAGGTATGGAACTAAAAAGTTAGAAAGGTCGCTGACCAAGAGATACTGTACTGTCATTGAACCCAGACAACAGAAGACTCTGAGCCTCTTGGATTTCAAGGAAGTACATGTGGGGAAAATAATTCAGAAATAAGGGAGAACAGAATTAAAATCTACTTCTGTGGAAAAAGTAAAAGCAAAAACCAACCACCCCAAACTGCAAGTACATGCACCTGCAATTTCCACTGGCTTTTATGGGACTTGTGAAAAAACAGGCTACTCAAGGGAAAAACAAAACCAATTTAAAAAAAGGAAATATCACTTCTGTATACCTGTTTCACTTGCTGTTTACAGAATCACTGAGCTACCAAACAGTACCTTCAGCATTTTGTCCCCTATGGAATTGTTAAAAGTGCCTTGGCTAGAACATCCTTGTCTAGGGGTTTGTTCCAGGGAGGACAAGGTATAGAATTGATAGCTCATCAAGCCTAAAGTAAGAGCTGAACAAAGTGAACTGAACTGATGACTACTATAGCTAGGATCATGTTGGCAGGACAGGCTTCCCTGTCAAAGTCATTTAGTTTTTTCTAGATATCAGAAAATTTCTCACATTTCTCTGACACTTTGACACTATCTGTAGCAGACATTTCTGTAAGCAAAAAGTATATTTGGAACAAACTTCACCAAGCCACAAAACAAGAAGGCCAGTTTCTTAGTGTTCTGCCACGGCTAAAAAACCTAACCTGTTAAATTAGAGATCTGTTACAAATATCATCAGAATGTCTAGTGTTATTCTGAAACTATTATACTTCAGCATGTAAAAAAGCATGTAATTTATCCATCAGCTTCAAAGTACCCTCATTAGTGTCTTCCAAGTACAGATCCTGTTGTTTGAACTGTGTACCAAAGAAGAGCTACAAAAATAATGCAAAAATACTAATGAATACTCACATGCTCTTGAAATGAACCTCCTGCATTCATGAACATTTTGAGAGATCAGATTTAATTAACACAAATGTTCACAAGAAGTATACAGGTGTAATACTGCATTTAAGTTATCAACATTTTAATAACCTGTATCACTGAGCTGATGGGCCTTTCCTCATGAAGCCATAAAGTTCTTTGGGAAATGTGCCTGGTCTTACTAAATTTTTCAATATAGGTTGTAGTCAAAGCAGATTCCTTTACTTGTGTTACAAGAAGATTTTACAAAATGCCTGAAGACAGACTGGAACACAAGTTCCTAATGTGTGATGCTGAGAAAATTATACTATTTTTAAAAATGGAGCATTCTGCCTTTTAAGTCCTACTGGATGCTTTCTGCATCATTAGGCACACACTCACATGTAGCCTCTGGATCACCAACTTCAGAAACTAAAAGCCAGTCTCAAAGATAAATTAGGGGCCTAAACCTGAGTTCACTCAGGTCCCTGTAACTGGACTAGACTCTATCTTCCGTGGCCATGCCCGAGTAGGGCAGCACTCGTGTGTCCTTATTCCTCTCCACACAGCAAGAGGTGCTGAATTTGTGGTACTTAAGTATATATTAGAGTGGAAAAGAGAATTTATTCTGAATAAAAATTTGTAATTTTACCGTTGAAAGGCACACTATATACTGCCAGGATATATGGAGGAGCACAGAGAAACCTGCCAGTTCTGCCGTGCGGGTACAGAAGCCCTCTAGAGCACGGCCTGTGCCAAGCGAAGCGAGGGCAGAAGGCCACCGCAGGAAGAGAACAGGAGAAATAGAAGAGATGAAAGAATTTTATAAATTATCCCGTGTTGGTGTTTAAAGCATAGAAAATAACAAACCAATTCAGAACAGTGTTAACGCTTAAAAAAACTCAGAATTATTGCACTTGACTGACAAATTAACACCAAAATGTGACCCTGTGTGTTTATCCAGGAAGTAAGAACAGGAGAGGTTTTACACGCAGATACACTGTTGGACAGCAGACAGTAACACCCAGCCACACCTACTGCAACACACCTTACCCAGCCAGGGTTCGCTGAGAAAATCCCCCAGACTGAACTGAAACTGCCAGGTCACGGTGAAGTTTTAATGTTTTGGGTGCCATCACCTGAGAAAGTGGCCTGGAAGCCCTCCTGCCCGCTGGCCTACGAACAGCAGGCGAGACGGGAAAGCAAAGCCTCCATCCTCCTCAAATCCCCTGAAGGAAAGGCAGAGCTGGGCACGGTGACTCACTGAACGCTGCCGTTACCTGTTTCCCAAGGTGAGAATACCACCAGAGTACAAAACATGTTTAGTTCCTGAGAACGACCCTGAAGCACATCTGTTAGCCAGTTAAGGCCTCTATGCACATCGCAGCAGTTGTGCCCCGCGGCACCGGCTGAAAACTTTTCACAAATTTGGAACAATGCCGAGACAACTAGCATGCCCTGCAACGTCAGCCCTTGCTAACAGCATGATTTACAAGCTATGCTATGGTAATAAAAACCAAGCAGCTCACAGAACTTTCATGCACCTTATAGTAACAGAAAACCATCTCCCCCAAGTTACTATACCACACGGTATTCTGAAGGCAGACCATAAAGCTCCAACCGCATCAGTGCTGAAGTACTGGTTTTCTTGATGCAGAAACTATTCTACTCTTTTGAGAATAGTCTTTAAGGTTTAAATAGAAAGCACCTACACTCAAGGTCCATGACTTTCAACCAGTCAACTTGTTAGCACACATACATGTGTTGATGGTAAAGATTTATGGTCACCTTTATTCCATGGACAATTAGACATTCGTCCATATGGAAAACAAGGTAACTGGACTCTCACAAAAATCTCTGCCAACTGATCACTGAAGTAACTCTTTTCTTGATTATGGATGACAATTATGATCACAGCTGAACCATGTACTCCTCTAATGATGTCAAATCTTGTCAGACACACACAGTCTATTTGTCAAATCCCGATTTAAACTGAATTCTCCAAAGACAAAAGGGATCATTACGGCACTCATTTATACGTACTCTAGGATTTTGACTTTTCACAAGCATTGTCTTATACCAATAAAGTTAAACTGTATTCTGCCTTAAGCTTCTATATAGTAATTCAAAATTGGTTTACAATTGCCTAAGTCACCCATCTCCAAACAGAATAGGACCTTGCACCAAGCTGAGCGCAGCCTCAGGCCAAACGGGGGGAAAGCCAAGGGAAGGGGGGTGCCAGGCAGGAGCTCCCTGTTCAGGCTGCTGTGAACCCACAGTCCTGTGAGCTTTTGCAAACAGAATCACACTCCCTCGGGAGGAGACAGAGGCTGCAGGTCTCCACTGCAGCACTGCCCTGCACTGCCAGCTCTGCTGGGCACCTGCTTACAGTCTGCGGGTACAGCTGGAACCACTTTACAGCCTCCTTTTACTTTGCAGCTGTGAACCCTGAGACGGTTTCAAACCAGGTTTCTAAATAAACATGCCTGGGTGAGAGAGGGGTTGCATCGCTTCCGTGCTTTGAAGACTGGGTTTAGACCCACCAGATTCAGTCCACAGGTTTTCATGAAAATACAACTTCATCCTTCCTACAACTCCTCTCCCAGTTTCAGGGAAAACACCTGTCACTGTACGATGGTTCCTCTGCTCTTACTCACCTTCAAGAAGCAGTAAGTTACAAGCTCTGGCCTGCAAAGTATCACCACTGGCATTTGAATTCGCACCCAATGAAATTAAAGAACTGCTTGTGTCTCAGAGGTGTCAGTTCAGGCTCTTTGCAAGCTCAGGTTAACGTTAATTGCCGTCACAGCGATAGCAGCCTTCACTGCCCAGTACACAGCACACGCAGGGGTCGGGTTTGCTGCGTAACCAATCCTAAATACTTCACTGAACTCCCTGCAGCAGACAACTGCAAAGAAGAGATCCTTGTAGCACGAGGTAACGTAGCAAGTCCCGCAGGGAAAGCTCCCTGCAGAAACCAGGATATCATAAAGGCTGGAAAAGAAGGGCCATTAGGAGAGGAGATACTGGAGGATGTAGACAGCTTCCCATGAGAAGGGGTGGCCCTTCTCCTGCCTTCCTCAGCCACCAATTCACAGGAGGCTTTGAAATCAGTCACTTGGCTCCAGGTTCATTTTACACAGGGCCATTTGCCTTGATTTTCTGCCCCTTTCCTCCCTGCAAAAGTCATCTTAAAACTATATCTGGAATAGCTTCTGCGTGCTACCAAACATCTAACAGCGCCCGACTAAATTTTAATTTCAGTAATGTAGTAACTCATCGGTCTGTCATTTTTCACATTAATCAATGAGCATTAGTTCAGTCTCCACTGAGCATCAGGAATGAATTTGGCAAACCTTACAGGCTGAACTTGTATTGCTTGAATATATTGTATTGCCCCAGCGAAAAGAGCGAGAGGACAAAACAGGATAAGCTGTGCTATGTTTTAATATGTTCCTTGCTTCCTTCTTCCTTTAAGATAATCCATGAATAAGACCAAAGGACACACAAATGTAGGTATTCCTGTCTCTTTATTTGCCAGTCGGTGGTTTCCAATCAGGCAGAGACTGTCAGACCATAACGCAAGGACACCTGAACACAGGGTGGCAGGAGGACACCCACACCGTGCAGCTGAAGCCCTAAAGCAGAAATGTGTACGTCAGAAGCAGCAGGAGTAACTAACTGGAAACGCTGCCCAACAGAAAAATTAGCATTTCTTATTTCTAAGGCAAGTGCCAATAAACAAGAGACATGTCAGCTATTTATTTACTTTCTGACCGTCCAATCCTGTGGCCCATTCCCAAATGACTGCAAGACAATAGGAAACTGCTCATTTTTCAAGCAAGCGCTACATGGCACATGGCATTTCAGCCACTAACAACTCACATGGCCCTTTTATTTAGGGCTTAGCCACAATTTTACTCCCTTGAATCAGGAGTGACTTTGCTGAAGTCAGACTTACCCCGGGGAAGAACAGATTCAAACCAGCTCCACAGCAGGAGGAGTGCCCAGCCCTGGCAGAGGGGTTTGTACCTGCGTCCCAGCTCACGGGGTTATCCACCCTCCCTGCAGGTGATGGAGCAGCAGAGGGGCAGAGGCTGCTCAAAGGCAGCACTCGGAAGCCTTCCACAACCAACACGCAGGTGTTCTGCGTGCAAGCCACTGCCAGCTCTACAGAACCATTTCCCAAAGCCTCTTTGCTGAGGGGTTTTCAAGGCGCCGTGCACCTCCTGACTGCGCTGCTGACACATTTCTCGCTGAGCTGCAGCACTCTGGGGCTTCGCTGGCCCACACTCCATCAAGTACGAGACAAAACGTTCGATTCGTACAAAATCCTGATTCTGCTGTATAAATGCCCATGTGCTCCCCGCTGAGCAGCAGGCATCCCTCTCCCCATGCCCTGCACAACCCCCAGTGCAGCAGAAACCACCGGAGTGTCACTGCAGCTGTGCAGAGGACCTCTCGCTGGCACAGCTCCCTGCTCCATACACTCGCCAGTTCAAGGGCAAGACAAGGGACAAAGAATTGGACATCGGTGTTCTTGAGGGTTCTCTCACCCTGCTTGTATTTGTGGTGATGTTCATGTGTTGCTCTGCTGCCTCTCTAAACCTGAAGAGCAGCACTTTGCCCTTCACGGGCACCAATTTACCTCTGCCACCCCCAAAAGAACACTAATTAATATGAATAAATCACATTTTGAAGGCACCGGTGTACTTCGCAAAGCCTATCTCAATGAGATTAAGCTCTTGTGTCACTTGGGTAGTTTGGAGAACTGCCCTAGCACAACATCATGTTAACCCTAAATATTAATGATGTTAAATAATTTCTCCGTCCCTCCAAAGGAACAGATTATTTCACAAGCATGGAGCGCTAGAGACCACAGGGCACTTCCTCTGGAGTTGTCTATATCCATACTGTTTGAGGATAGGACAAAGTGTTAAACTATATCTAAGCAGCAAGTGAAAGATGAAAAAGCAGGTGCGCCCAAAGAGATCTTGCACCTCTGGCCGAGCGCAGAAACATCTGCTGGCTCAAAGCTGTCCCCAAGCCTCGCCTCTCCAACGAAGTGCTCAGAGGTAGCAGGGTGCTGGTGGAAGGACTCAGCCTGCCTGTCCTAGTTCCCCTGCAGTGCTCCCTCCCTTCCATGCCAGGTATTAAATTCTTCCCTACTAACAAGCCTCCAGATAACAGCACTGACCCTTCACATCACAGCACTGACAATCAGACCTGCCAGGGCCACAGCACTGATGTGCAAACCTCTGAGCAAAGGCGCGGCGCGTTTGGCGTGGCAGAGGTGCCAGCTGACAGAGCAGCCACAGTAACACGGTGACGACACAGCCACAGCGCAGGCTCTGGGTAACGTGTCTGCCTGCAGCTTGGACCTGCCCATTTATTCCCCTACGTGCTCCTTCAGGCAGATGTCTCAAAGCCACCTGCAGCCCAACAGCCTCCTGCCGAGTTAGGGACATCTAGAGCTCAGTGTGCCTGTGCCAGGCTGGCTCCCTGCCACCTGCACAGCGCTCCCTCTGCCCCAGCCTCCCAGCTGCATCGCAGACAGACAAGTGTCCTCAGGGACAGCCCAGCTGCAAGGCTTGAAAACAGAGGGGGTGGAAAAGCACTGGAAAAGAAATGCAGCTTAAGTGACCTCAGCAACATACCACTCATCGTAACTAACTGCAACCTCTTTTTCCCAGTATGCAATACACTGCCTGCAGGAATCACAGAATCGTCTAGGTTGGAAAAGACCTTAAAGATCATCCAGTCCAACCATCAACCCAACACTGACCCTTCCCAACTCCCCCAGATCCCTCAGCACTGTTGACCCAACTCCTCAACCCCCCCAGGGATGGGGACTCCCCCCTGCCCTGGGCAGCCCATTCCAACGCCCAACAGCCCCTTCTGCACAGAAATCCTTCCTCAGAGCCAGCCTGACCCTGCCCTGGGCAGCTTGAGGCCATTCCCTCGGGGCCTGGCGCTGGGGCCTTGGCTCCAGAGACTCATCCCCCCTCTCTGCCCCCTCCTGGCAGGGAGTTGCAGAGGGCCAGGAGGTCTCCCCTCAGCCTCCTCTTCTCCAGACTGAACCCCCCCAGTTCCCCCAGCCGCTCCCCAGCAGACCTGTGCTCCAGACCCTGCCCCAGCTCCGTTGCCCTTCTCTGGCCACGCTCGAGTCATTCAATGGCCTTTTTGGGGTGAGGGGCCCAGAACTGAACCCAGAAATCGAGGGGCGGCCTCACCAGTGCCGAGCCCAGGGCTCAGATCCCTTCCCGGTCCCTGCTGGCCACGCCAGGGCTGACACAAGCCAGGATGCCATTGGCCTTCTTGGCAATGGAATACATCAGCTTTTCTTTTTCTGTGCAAATCTGAAAGAATCTCAATTTCACCATTGTTTGTGGTGAAAGAGAAAGTTTTCATAGAGCAAGATTCAAGAAGCTCTCAAATTACCCATTCACCTCTATGCTCTTGGAAGCCGAGAAACCTTCACTGGCAATCAACTTCTCACAGGCTAACGCACGGTTCCGCAGCCCTTTAAATAGCAAACTGGCAGACAAAAAGGAAATGGTATGGATATCCATAGATTCCGTGTAATATCAGTTTGTGCATAACTCTCCACCTGGAGATCCATCAGCAGGTATGTCATCCATCCTGCAACAGACCACTTGTTGCTTGTTCTCTGAAGTCCATTCTGACTATTTTCAACTTCAACCACACTTCCCTTTAAATCTTAACTGCAAGTAGAGTCTCTTTCCTAAAAATGTTACATTATGGAAATGGCAAAAAAAAAACCAAAACCCAACACCAAGCCCCAGCAATACCGATGTTATCCTCAGCAGGTGTAATGGATGCGTTGTCTTTTGCAGAAGCTGCTGGAGTGGTGCAAGCAGGTGCTGTGACAAACTTTCATTTCAGAGCTGCTCCCTAGAGTAAGGGTTGCATGGAAGAATTTTGAAATCAGGCGTGTGAGGAGGAGGTGGCCAGGCATTGCTCACTTCAGGTCAGATTGAACAATCCTAAAATAAGCCTTAAACAGAAGGCAAAACCAGATCATTTCTGAGAGGTCATCTTTCAGAGTTCATCTCAAATTGTTCCTTTGGCAAAGAGAGGTGTATGATTTCCTTCTTACAACATACTACAGAAAACTACCTAAGCTGTACACCCCGAAGCACAGAATTCTTCAGGGGGTCTCTGAGAAGCCAAAACATTCTCAGGAAGCCCACGTACCCCTGACCGACCTCCGAAGCACTCACGACTTACCGACCCCCCTTCCAAAGCTGAAACCAGGCTGCAACAACCGTCAGGGCTTACTCACCCCCATGGCATTTATTTGTGAATTCCTACCCCCCCATCAAGGGAAGCTAAAGGTAAAACCAGTTTTACCCATGACCTGTGCTTCATCAGACACCAGCAAAATACCATACTACTCAGCACAGAGAAGAGGAACATAAAAAACCATTTTAGCCTTTATTCATCCACATTCAGTGAAGCCCACGGGGGCACAGGATCCTCTTGTTTCCTTCATCATGTAGCAACGAGGCTAGAACTGGTGCTTGATAATAAGATTACTCAGGAAACATCAAAAATAAAGTTGTCTTTGAGAAGCACTGATCACACTTTCACAAGCTGCAGGTTTGGATACTGCTTCATAACGTACAATACCAGACACGAGGGTAGATTTGAATACAGGGGTTTGGGTAACTGTTCCGTCATTGCAAGGACAATTTCTGAAATACACTAGAAACCTCACTATTAACTGCAAAGTCACCCCAAACCACCCAGGCAGAGCTGCTCACACAGAATATCCAGGACACCTCAGTAAAATTTAGACACCAGCTGCTTATCAGATGATTATCATAAACAGACATTCCAAGCAGGAGCCATAACACATTCCCATTAAAGCGACCTGTGTTTTGCCTTTCTGCACCCTCCAGAGACACATTTACCTTTGTTATGTCTTCCCAGTTTCAGACAACCCTCTCTACACTAGTCAATTACTAATTTTACAAATTTAATGCTTAACTGACATATTCAACCCCTCCCATCATGATATTGAACCCCGCAGTAGCCCACAAAATACTACCCTCCATTCCAACAGTGTTTTGCATACGCTTTTATTAATTTATATGGGACATATACTTACTGAGATGTTAGATACTCAGAGCATCCCCACATAATAAGCATAGCACACGCAGGAGTAAAAGGAGATTTTGCCCAAGTGTCAGCATGGGATGGATAAGCAAAAACACTCAGGAATACAGTACCGGGACGCATCTTGAAAAATTATCTTAGTTGAGTATTGGGTTGTTACTTGTAGGCAAGACAAAAAAAAAAATATTGAGAAAGCAAATGAAGAAACTTTTGTGATAACTGCAGCAAGGAAAGAAACGGCACAGCCAGAGCAACAACCCAGAAAAATCATTTGTGCAGCTCTAATTGGACTGACACAAGCAGGCAAGGCTGCCCTGCTCCAGGCAAAAGAAGAGGATGATGCAGCACTGAGGGCAAACATAAATATTCTTACCTGCAAAGATGGAAACTGGTAGCCGAATTTAAGAGATTAAAAACAGGCAACATTTAGAGAAGATTCAAGTATGAGAAACTGAAGAAAGACCTGTGCTGGAGAGAGTGCCCAGAGAAATGCAGTCCTGCAGAACAAAGGACAGTAGTAATGTTCACCGAGACAGGAAAAAACAGAAGGTTTCTTTTAGTTATATGGCACATGTGCTGACAGCCAGGTGTGCGCAAGGGAGCAGCCACAAATACAGGCAATTATTTTCCAGGTAAACAACTGCAGAGGGACAGAAAGACACATTTGAGAGACCCAAATGTACGTGGGCATCTCGTTCTACTGCATGTGTGCAGCCCTAGCTCTGGACAGAGTCAGAACACACGTGTGCACCCAGCACAGTGCAGCTCACGCCCTGAGGTTGGGCAGGGTGGGCCAGGAGCTCCAACAATCCTCGGAACCTTTTATTAACTTGTAGTAACATACAGCTGCTTCCATCTGTATCATCCTTCACAACTACCTGGTTTTAATGACTGTAATTTGTTAGTATCTCAAAATCTCTATCAGCAGCTTTTTTTTAAAAAAAATAGCAATTTTTTCTTTTATTTTTTTTTAAACATTTCCTCTCTACTACTGGTAAAGGTGGTATTTCGGATAGTCATCTTCCCATATTAGCCACTACTGGGAGAAGTGATGGATAAATTTGTCGCTCACACACACCTCAATTTCTCCTCTCACACACCAACCCTTTTTCCCTGCTGTTCTATCTCCTGATCCTCTTACAGAACTTACAGTGATCTGGGTGAGATCCTAATCTTTTCAATGGGGTTATTCGAATTCTCTCCTACATTTCATCTACCCACATTTACATTCTTTTCATTGGTCCTGTAGGGCTGCATATTTCAGGTCATTCAGGTCTTTTACCATGCCGCTTTGTGTTTTCCTTCTTTCTTTTTGCCTCTCTTATTCATCGGAAAAAAAGAGCCACCTAGCTGGAGAGCAGAGAGCTCAGCCATAGCCACTATCAATCTTCTGAGACGTAGATAACTGTATGTCATGTCTAAACTTTTAAAGTTGTAACTCATGACTTCATAGTTGGAACGTCTGAATGACCAGAGTTTCTACAGCAATATAAATCTCTTTAAACTGCATCTGCATCAACCATGTTCATTTGAAAAGTGTCTATTATACTGCATAGGCTAATCAACATCAAACTGTTCCAAAAACCTGTCCTCACAACTCCAGTTTTCACCTGCTGTGCTAACTGTAGTGCTACAGTCTGACACCATTTTTAGGGAAATGGTGGCACCTCGTGGCAGAAATCGGTCGCTGCAAGAATGATGGCTTGGAAACCATCCCGATGGAACCCACACATCATTAGTCACCTAAGCAGTTCATCTCAAGGGTCTGTGCCAGTTCATTATTTACAGTGCTACGAAATCGGCATGTTTGCAGAGTTACTCTGAAAGACTTTTTTATTTCCCTAAATCTCATTTATGAGTAGCATTGCTCTTGTCCACACTATCACAACTTCCCACCCCTCTCAAGGGAGTTAATGCCACTCTTGGGGCAGGTGGCGACCATCCCTGCAGGTTCGACAGACACTCTCAGTATTCAGGAGATCCACCTACCCAAGCTTTTCTCTATCGCTGCCAATCATGCAAGAATATTCTGCTGAGCAAGTTGTTTACGAGGAAGAAGTTTCTCAGATGCTCATCTTTTTTTTCTTTCTTCCCACCTCCTGTGAAAAGCTCGCCCCCCCTCCGTTCTCTGGCTCCTTACTCCCGCCAGCCCCTCAGCAGAAGCCGCCCACACCGCTGGCCAACAAGAAAAAGAAAGCAAACAGGGTCTTGGAGGACCTTCTTCACTTTGTGAGGAAAGGGTATCTCCTGCACCACAAAGCTCCTAACACGGTGCCTGGATGATGCCAGAAAGCAGCACCCACAGCTCCTGCCCCTCCCCGGGTGCCGGGAGCAGAACTGAAGAGCAGCGCCGCCCTGCCAGGGAGCCGCGGCCCCCTCCCAGCAACTCGCCAGCCCTTCCATGCCGGGGCTCTTTTCCTTTCCAAAGTGAACACAACCAATACGCGCAGCCCCAGAGCAGTGACTAACGTTTTTATAGGTACACAAGAAAGCTAGGTTAAGGTTTCTAATAATACTCCATTTAGTAACTCCAATTCTTTACCTAGTGTTTATTCTTCATTAGGAACATTCCCTGGTAACAAGCCGTTACTGTGGTGCTAAACATTGATCCTGAGAAGTATTTTGAAGGGGCCTTTTTACTGCTCAGGTATGTATTATTCTGAGCATTCCATTTCTTCCATTTTTAATTCCTTTCCCTTCCAGGGAATGCTGCTTATTCTTTTGCTTTCTGGTTGGGGGAGGCGGGGGGGGGGGTGTGGAAGGCGTGTGTGGAAGGAAGCGTCGTGTTGGTTTTGGTTATTTTACTACTTGTTATATCTCACTTTTCACTAAAAAAGCTTTTGTTGAGCATTTTTTCTTAACTTAAGAAGGTGATATCCATATGTACTGGGATCTATTTTGCCTTCACACATAAGGATGCACAGTTATCTTGACGTAAAAGTTCTCAGTCTGTGACTGTAATACCAAGAAGCATGAGCACGCACTTGTCAATTTGTGGACAGTATTGCTAATGGAACGGGAAAAAACCCTGTGGATTTCATACACAAAACGCGGAGAGACTCAAATCACCACCTACCCCCATGCACATCTTGCTGACTCCCTGTTGTCGCTGTGTTGTCCCCTTCCTAGTCCCATCCTTAATACAGGGCTGAACACAAGGAAGCCCTATGGCATCAGCCTAGCCTAGTATTAAAATTAACACAGAGATCTGCCTAGCAGCTTGGGTCTAACAACCCAAATCAGGTTTACAGGCTTGAGCCACAGTTAACCGGCTTTTTAGGGCGGGAACTGCATCTGCATATCACTGTGCATGCCCACATGAAACAGCATCTTTAGATGTTATCTCTCTGGCTTTGAAAAACATTATTCACTGATACTTAGATGTGAACTTCCTGCAGAAACAGAGAAAAATGCTTTAATAGTGCAAAGGTTTCTTCTACTATTTAGCAATTCTACCTCTTTATTTCTATGCTGTATCTCTGGATGTATTAAAAAAAAATATTTAAAAATCAAGGAGCTTTTTTTGAAGTAATTTTGCATTAGTGTACTACTTTATCTGACAAGTTAGCAACAATCTAGAAACCAGAAAGGCTTCCTTCCTAAAATTAATTTGCCTCCTGCCCTCTCAGGGAGTATAAAATTAATCAGTGAATACTGACAAATCTGCACAATCTGATACTGCTAAAAGGAGAATAGTCCTGTCATTGCAGTGTAGGTAATCCAGTCTGCCCAGGTTACGCAAAGTGAGCGTACGGGCAAGCGTTTCTGTAAAAGACACCAAGGAACTCCATTTGGGTGAGCGTTTTTAGCGAGCACTGCTCCAGGACACTGGTACACTGGAAAACCTGCCGTGCATCCGCCGCACATAGTGAGAACGTGCTCAGTGCTGGTGTCGTTCTCTCCCGCCAGCCACAGCAGCATTTGTGAGCCCAGCCACAAAGGAACATTGGCATGACACATTCAGACTCAGGGGTGAGATCTATCGAGACAAACACAGACTTCACATCCTCTTGAGAAACTTCCAAACCCCGGTTTCCCACCACAGGTTCCATAGGGCATTTCACACTGAATTCGATCCTTCTCTGGGAAGCTGTTTTTAAATGACCAACCAGGAGCTAGCATGGGCAAATCTCACAAAGGAAGACAATTTTAGCCTTCCTTGACTTCTTGGCTGAGAAAGAAGATTTTACACTCAGGGGCAGCCAAGGCAGCACAGTCATAAAAGTTGTCTAAGCAATGGTGTGAGTGGTTGAGTTTTGGTATTAGCCTGTAAAACTCCACCAAAACCCCACATAACTGGAAATCTAACATCAGTTTGAACCCATCAGTTTCACATATCCGAAAAACTGACAAACTTCTCTCTTTTGAAAAGAGCACTTGTGTTCACATCTGAGTCTCTCGGGGATGTGTTTGGTCTTGCCTCATCGTAACGTAACAGCTGTTACGTAAACCTGAAACAGAAAAGCCCCTTTATCTACACATCTGTTTAGAAACTCCAGGCAGGGGTTAAGAGACTTGGAGCTTCTTGCTTTGTGTGAAAAGCTCTTTTCAGGTATGAGAACAAAGTGAATCCTCCTTTTTTCAGCCAGCATGACGAATAAAGTATTTTGATCTAATAATGTCCATAAAAGTTGTTTTAGTGATTCCCATAAGCTAAGGAGCAGGTGCCATTGCTGCAGATGTTCAACCTTAGTATTTCCTTTACTTCACTCACTGGAGAGCACATGCGTAAGTAAAAGTTACACTCACCTTGAGATGTTTATCCTCACTGGCTACAGGAACACACAAACTTGTCGGTCAGTCAGTTCCTTCGACTATTGCTTCCCTAGAAGAGGTTTCAGAAGCACTCTCCTGCAGTTATCTGATCTGTCTGAGCTGTTCCAGTCCTCGGGACCCTCAAGGGTCCAAGAGATCCTTTCCTCTCCTCCGTACCTTGTGCTGCTCAGAGTGAAAGCATTCAAACTCGTCACCAGCTTCAAAAGGGATCACTCAGACCTTTCACACGAGCCTCCTTCCACATAACTTCCTCTCTATCCAATTTCTGATCTAAATCTCATCTCACTCCGACCAGACACGAGTTCATGAAGCAACTAACACAGTAACAACCAAGTGTTGCCACACACTAGTTCACTGTATTCAACCTCAGAAACAGTCACACCGCATTTTGCTGCGGTCTCCCTCTCCCAGTATTTCTCTCCCAGGCTAATCAGCAAAACATGGCAAGAATCTCTTCACAGAAAATATGCAAACCTTTTCACAACATCGTGTCCTGAAAAAAATGCTTTTACATATCTGTAGCTGAGCCTGGATCATATTTTGGAAGCCTGAGACAGCTCGTTGGTTTTTTTCCCCCCTTTATTATCATCCATTACTTGTAAAGGTGCTGCTTCTCGTTACAGTTACACCGATCACAGAAAAACAAACACTTGGGCATATGGAAATAAAACTCACCACGCTGCTCATTTTTTGAAGAGGATGAGCTTGCTCTCTGCTTCCATAGGCTGTTAAGCTCTTCTGTATTTCCATCCTTTGGTTCTATGACCAGCCGACAGCCTCCAGCAGCACCTTCTGAAGAGGATCTCAGTCGTTTCTCAACAAATCTGCCTTCTCGGTGTGGACTGAAGCTGTCGGCAAGATCAACCACAAACAGAGAAGGAAGCAGCAATCGCTACAAAGAACTATCCTCTACAAACATTTTCTTAATGGGAACTCTGCTTTGCTTGAAATGCTTACGCTGAAAGGCGATGGCACAGAGCATGTTCTGCAGAAAGCAGACCCTGCTCACCCAGATAAAACTGTCCCCTGGGCCACCACGGCACTGCTCAGCGCAGGGACAGCACACTCGGCACGCTACTGCCAAGCCCACGGCTCCTCACAGAATCCAGAGGGACCCTTGCTCCATCCTTTCCCTTCTTCCCTCATTCTAGGACGTTTCCAAACTGCTGTCCAGTAAAACCCACTAGAGGAACTATCGCTTGGTCCCCTGCTGCCACAACCTGCCCTGCCTTACCCTGTGTCCAGAGGCAAGCCCAGGTTTTGTAGGGCCAGGTCACAGTTTGTTATCACTGCACAGGACAGGGATGCACACTGGGTTGGGTTTCTGTTTGGCCTCCCTGGCTCAGCTCCGCACCCGCACCCTCCAAACCCAGCCTGCAGCCAGCAGGCCGAACCCCAGTCCCAGTTCCTGCTGTTAAACAAGAACACACCAGGAAAGAGGAGGAAAAATTACATTTTGAGGCATTAGAGTAAATTTAGAGATGGGGAAAGAAAAAAACATAATAGCGTAGTAAGTGTAACACAGAAAATCTTATCTTCTGTTGCTTTTTGTGAGAGAACAGACATTTTCTATAAGGCTTTTCAAAAAAATCCGTATCACATAAAAATACATAAAGGCATACTAAGAAATACATGGGACATCAAACCTGCTCATACATTAATGTCATATTCACAATGCTATCCATAATGATATCAGCGATGAGTCCTGCGACAAAAAAGATCTATTTTTAAAAATGCACAGAAATATTTTGGATCCACATCTGTTTTTAAATACTATTTTAGCAAAACCAAATGGTCAAGCCAGTCTGTTTGTAACAGAAAAAACTACATATAACCATACCTTACTGAGCCCATGTAAGTTTTTCCTGTATTTGTTTCATTGCACATGGCAGGGCTTTTTCAAGGGTCCTTTTCTATGCTTGGCAGTTTCTAATGTTAAATACATTCTTCATCACACAGGTAAAACAAAACTGAGCAAAAAGCACATATTGTAACTTCCACTGGAAAGACAAAGGCTGTGTCTAAATAATAACAGAGATTATTCCTAATAACTGAACCGTGAACGTACGCAGCCTTGGCTTTCCAGGTGGTGACAAGCTTTAACAGAACACATTGCCTCTAACTCAGATAACAAAATGGCATTTATTCAGCCATTCTTCCTTCCTTGCCTCTTGGAGGAAGGGCACAAATAAACTGTCAACATTTCTCCTCCTGTCCAAGCAGCAGAAATCCCCAGCCATACAACAGGAGCCAGTTACAATATACTGCTCTTTCTAGGTCTGCAATAGCTCAGAGGACGTTTCCTAAACACACACGTACGTGGACACATCCATGGATACACGCATATGTGAATGTTCATGTGCATATACAGTTTGAATAAGTTGAATTCTGTTCATATTTTATTAACATTTTGAATATTATTTGCATAAACTCTTTGTTATATATATATATATATATGCACATTTTGCAGTGTAAAAGTGCCAAAGTTTAGCACTTCAAGTGACAATTCTGCTGGCAACACAGGAAAAAATAACACGTATTTCAAGATATAAATACCATCAGAAATTAATGAAATAATGAAATTTCACTAATTTTTTTCACACATTGTGGAGGGGTTATAAACTGCCATACATGTCCTATTATGAGCAAAATAGAAGGTGTTCCCTTTCAGTCTTCACATTTAACATAATTATTTCTGCTCACCACTTTATAGCAGGGACCCTTACAGAGTGAAAGTCAGCTACATTTCTTCTACGACACCACTCATTTTCTGTATCCAACATCCTCATCCCTAGTGCCATCATCCCAAAAGCCGCAACAGGGGAAAAAGGGAACAGCAGACACCTCTGCAATGGTATTATGCCAGTCCAGATAACCCTTTCCAATTTAAACTGGACAATATCTCTGATCCTACAGCCAATCTGGGACCTAAGAAGAAGCCCCTTCTATCTTAGAATGATGAGGTTTTTAGAATACTAACAAGAAGTCAAGTAAAGAAGAAGGATCAAGGAAAAGTGAGAGTCTGAGAAGGCTTTCAATTACATCAGGCTCCTTGTTTAGGACAAAATACAATTTGCATCATTACCATATCATGGGAACAGTCAAAAAATAGTCTACACCGTATTCTGTACAGATATCTGAATCTTGGTCAAATACACAAACCACCACTTTGTAACACTTTCCAATTGTAAAGTCCAGTTATTGCTGAAACCAAAGTCTTTACTCCATGCTGCATTAGACAGACGTTCAGATTTTGCGTTTTATGGAATGGATTTTGGATGCACATTTTTTCATCTGGCATCACACAAGACAGAGTTTGATATACTGAAGGACAGTAAGTAAACTTTAAGGAAAGTAAGTAAACTTAGCTACTCCCAGAGGTCACTACATGTCAGCAATCCTGCACAGAAAGAGAACGTAAGAGCCAAAAAGGCCATTACAATATTGTTTTACATTTAAAACAAAAGCAAACAAACACAAACCTGCATATAAATTCTTAGGGCTTTAGTTGTTATCAAGGATAATGTAACTGGATTAACAGGGCCTTACTGAAAATCAAAACCCAAACGCCTGTACAACAGAAGGCACTAGCTAAGGTGGGATTGTTGATACTGAAACAATTTGGCTTTGCAAACAAAACGAGTGAAATTTCCTCTAATACATAACGGGTCCATTTGCTGTTATGAATAACACTCTTCCCTTTTCTTGCCTTGTGCATGTCACCCTTGCAGCGTGGTACAGAGCTCAAGAATTTCTTTTGTGGAACAGCGGCTGCAGTTGTGTTCTCTCTGTGAGTTTTTACAAGCTAATACCATGTCTGCACTTGCTTGGAGTTTAACTTTCCTCAACAGTTTTTATAAACAAAAGAATAGCCAACACAGGAAGCTAGACTTAAAAAATGATGTGTGTCTACACATGCACACACACACAACTCCACACACTTTCTCCTTCTGCACTGAAAACCAATTCAGCAAAAGAGCTTTTATATACATGGGAAAAAAGAACACAGAATCTGAGCACTGAGGTATATCCCAAGGCAAGACAGGAGATTTCTTTCAGCTCCCTGTGTCCTGCAGCCCAGGCCTGTCCTTATTTTCAAGAGCTCAGGCGCTTTCAGGAAATAAGAGGCAACAGGCAGATAAATTTGCAATAAATAAACCTGAAGATACACACACACCCCTCACAACCCCATCTCCCATTCTGCCTGGCCTTGTGCCAGCTGAAGACAGCTATTTCATAAACCCGTAACTGCCATTCCCAGGGCTGACATCAGAGTAGAGCTGTCACAAACATTCAGAGAAGACAACTGGCGGTAAGTTATCTATATATCCTCTCCCACCCAGGGGCCTCACCCCCCTCACCCTTTCCTGGGGGCATGGGTGCTACCTGGGCATAGAATAAATCACATCACAGAACTGAAATAGTTATTAAAAAAAAAAAAAACAAAACACAAAACAAACACATCCACACCACCATCAAAACAAACAAAAACCCCACAAAACCCACAAAAAATAAACTCCGTGTTTTTCCCCTGTTTTCTTCCCTCCTTCCCCACCTTTCACTGCACTTAGAGAACAGATGCATTTGATGAATCCCGTGCTGGCTCCGGGTCTAAAGCACAAGTGAAGGCCATTTTTCTTGAGGGCCATTTGACAGAGAAAGTTGCAAGGGAAAAAAAAACAAAACCAAAACATGCTCTTGCCAAAGCTTCGGGCCCCCCCAGCTGCCCTTGGCCCACGCTGAGGATGGCAGGAGAATTACAGAAGGCAGAGCTCTCTCAAACAGAGATGTCTGGCAGCTTTCATCACATTACTGTTGGAAGTCTGGCAAAAACGCTCCAAAACTGCAGGAAAATATCCTGAGGATACATCTTCCTCTTCCTGGTCTATGAGCACAGCTGTAATAAAATTTCCCTACACTTTTACAGAATCTTTAAAGATAATCAGTAGATGCATGTTTCCACTTACTGTTTTGAGTATTTTTTTCAGAGTATTTTCGGTAAGTCAGAACAACAGAACCAAAACAAGGCCAGTTCTGAGCCCTATGACCACTTCTTCGATGCATTGTCTTTCAATTTTTGCCATGTTTTACACACTTTATTATTTTTTATATTCTAGATCTATGTTTTTAGGGTTTCTACTGCAATTGCTTGAAGAAAAAAAAAAAGTGCTACAAAAATTCTACCACATTCTTTTCTTTCTTAAAAATGCTCCAATACTCAAAGGTATTTTGTTGACAACGAGTTTGATAAGAAAGAACAAAGAGCAGATCTCCCAGCAGTCATCACCTAACATGCATGAGAAAAGTCCCCAAGCCAAGGTGCTCTGTTCAGCAGGGACTGAGAGCAGATGCCAGCAGAGATCAGCAGAAATGCCATTCTCACCCACCCTCACTCCACACCGCCTCACACGTGCAGCAGAGATGACAAGCAGCCCCCTTTCCCACTGAATTCCTCTCTTAAGTCACACTTTAGTTCAATAAAGCTGAAACACCCACAGCAAACTCACTGCCATTGCTCTCCGGGCTGAAAAGCAAGAAAATTATTCCAACCCTGCAGTCACCGTAAAGCGTTCGACCCCCGAGAGGTGGGACCCCGCAGCCTGCATTTAACCACACGGGAGGTAAGGAAGGGGCATGGAGAAGACATCATTTCCAGGAGAGTGTTCAACTACTCCCAAATTATTCTGCACCTGCAATGCCACACAGAGATGAC